>NW_023270739.1:15995795-16141616 GCF_011800145.1 Mirounga leonina
AAGAAGAAGAAGAAGAAGAAGAAGAAGAAGAAGAAGAAGAAGAAGAAGAAGAAGAAGAAGAGAAAGAAAAGAAAAGGCAAAGAAAAGAAAAAAGAAAAGAAAAAAGAAAAGAAAGGAAAAAGATAAAACATAAAGAAAGAGAGGTTCTTTATGGAATAGATTTAACTACTTGAAGCAGACTATTTCCAAATGAGCTGCAGTGGCTGAGCAAAGACTGAGCAAAAACTGAGCAAAGACAGACATACTGCCTTCTTCATGCCTACGCTGAGCAAACTGCATTGCACTCTATACCAAAGGGACATTTTATCAATAAGGGTATAAAAATATTCAGAAGAATCCACTGATATCAGTAAATGTAGTGCTTTGATTCAATGGTCCATTTGCAAAAATAAACTTAACTATGAAAAACATGAGTCAGGTTTGAAAGAGATGAAAATAATGCATATAGGTCAAAAAAATAAGCAAAGTTGAAATAAAGATGATTTAAAGTTTAGAGTTCTTAACCACAATAAGATATCACCTCAAAAAATAGTTTAGAATTCTTTTTTTGAATAATATTTTATATTTTTAAAGTTTTCAGAGTTTGGGGATATGTTCATGGAATACCTCTCAACAGATGTTCCTATAAACCATTGCACAGATAAAATCTTTACAATAAGGTATTTTAAACACATTTAAACATAGGTTTTTTATAGTATCTAGTTATAAATCACTTTAAAAACCAGGTACCCCATGATATATCTACTTTATAAGTTCCGATTTCCTTTTATGGTATTTTGTAAACTATGGTAAAAAGCATTTTTCTGTCTTCTAGCAAAATTACCAAGCCAAATAATTTAGACATGAATTCCAGGTAATATATTATTATTTTATTAAACTCACTGTGCATTGAAATAAATTCCTAAACACTGCTTTGTATTCTGATACTTCATTGTGTGATTATAAGTAATCTTTTTAATTTCTGGCCTCCTTTAATAGATTTAAATGTATTCTTGTACAAACAAGACAACAAAAATCAGGAGAAGGCTAGTGGCTTTTACGGCATCTCGCAGCTGGACCACCACGGAGTCAAGGGTAGCAGGGACTTCTTGAGGTCACACCAGTCTCTCCTGACTTAACAGACTGAACTCTGCTTTTCATTATTTAAATGTCACACATTTAAATTCTTAGTCCATAAGTATAAATTAGAAAAGGGGCACCTTTGCCTTTGATATATGTCAGAATGAAGAGAAACTGAGGTGGAAAAGAAACCTATTCAGCTTCCTTTCCTGGGTTTCCCTAAAATCTGAAGAAACATTTCAACTTAATCTTTCTAATTATGGCAGATGGTCTCTTTGTGCTTTTTGTACAAGGCAGTATGTCTGTAAGAATTTATAAGAGCCACTGAGTGAGGCAACAGCCTAACTGTGAACCCCTAAAACCAAATGCACCAGGAGAAGGGGCCAAAGAAAACTCTTTGGGCTCAGCACAAAAACCTTCCAAGGACTGCTTCTGTCTCAAAAAAACCCACTCTTCTTCCTGCCTCAGGTCCTTTACATATGCTATTCTTTTTCTAAGACTGCTCTTGCCCACCTCTTTTCACTCGTTTTTTCCCCCAAGGTCTCAGATACCACATCTCAGACACTACTTCCTTGAGGCAGAATAAAGTCAACTTTTCCTGTTTGGGATCCCTCTGTAGTTCCAATTACAATTACAGTTAAGTTGTTAATTTTGTAACTATTAATATCTGTTTCCCTCGTTAAGTATTGAGCTATAGATTAAGAACTACTCTTGCTTGTTTGCTACCCCATTCCCATCACTTTGCCTAGGGCTTGATACATAGATGGTGCTAAATAAGTTCATCTGTTCAATAAATTCTATTGAGTACTGACCACACTCTAGCCATTGTGCCGGACACTGGAGATAGAGTACTAAATTAACCATCCTAAAGCTCACATTCTAGTAAAGGAGAAACTCAAAAATCAAATAAACAAACATCTATTTAAGGAGTGCTATGAAGGAAATAAATAGTATGCCAAGAAAGAAAATACAAGGGTTTGGGGTGTCTAGGTGGCTCACTCAGTTAATTATCTGCCTTTGGCTCAGTCATGATGCCAGGGTCCTGGGATCGAGCCCCGCGTCGGGCTTCTTGCTCAGCGGGGAGCCAGTTTCTCCTTCTCCCTCTGCCTGCTTCTCCCTCTCCCTCTGCCTGCCACTCCCCCTGCTTGTTCTCTCCTTCTCTCTCTCTCTGTCAAATAAATAAAATAAAATCTTAAAAAAAAATACTAAGGCTCAAAGAAGTGGAGATGAAGCTATCTTGGACATGGGGTCACAGGGTCATAGAAGGCACATCTAGAGTCAACATTCAAGCTGAGACCTGCAAGGATGAGAAGCCAGCATTGCAAAGTTCTAAAAATGAGTTTTCATGCAAAGGGAACAGCAAGGGAAATGACCATGTGGCAAGACAATGTGGTGTATTCAAGAAACAGAAAGATGTCAGTGTACCGGATAGAGTGAGTAAGGAAGAAAGTGGCCCAAAATGAAGTTGCAGAAATAGGCAAGGTTGGATCATTCAGAGCCTTTCAGGCCATAGTGAGGAGTTAGGATTTTATTCTAAGGGCAATGAAAAGACATTGAATGATTATAAGCAGGGGTTTGACATGCTCTGATTTAACTTTTGTTTTTAGAATGTGATTAGACTTAGGTTTTGACTTTGGTTGCTGAGTGGATAATGTGGTCTAAAGAGACAAAAGTGAAAGTTGTGAGACCAATTTGCTAGTTTTCATATAAATCCAGACAAGAGACAATGACAGCTTAGATTACACTAGTGACAACAATCGTGGAAATAAGTGAATGTATTTTATATCTGTTTTGGAAATAGAATCAGTAATCACAGTGGTTACTGTTGGATTGAATATGTGGAGTGAAAGAAAGTAAGGACAATGCTTGGGTTTCTGGCTTGACCAAGTAGGTAGAGTGCAGGATAATTCACTGAGATGGGTGTAGAGTGGAACAGGAAGAGGTTGGGGAAACTCAAAAGTTCCATTATGTAAATGTTCAAGTTTGAGATATCAATTAGTCTCTCCTGGTATACATTTGTTGATATAAATATTTGTTAAATCAATAAATGTAGTTCTCCTTTCACTTAGGATGCAGAAGCTACAAAAGAATATCACTACCACCCAAAGTTGATAATCTATACTCTTTGTTTTTTTAAGTCCAAATACTCAGAATGTTTAAATTCCAGGTACTGACAGCCTGATAGCGAAAGATTTCTTTGGGCAGAGTATGAGCTGAACAATTCTAGCCTTCCCGAGTCTAGGAGCCCTTTTCCTATTAAATTTTGATTTGAAGTTAATGTGGTTTTCAAAAGGGACACATTCTACTTTCTTACATTTGTTAAAATACATCTCTGTATGTGTATATATATAAAGCTTATATCATTATCATTGCTTTATTTAACAAAATCTTTACTGAGGACTTATTATGTGCTGCTCCTCTCAGTCCAAGCTACCATCATTTCCCATAGGAATATACCATAAGAGTGGTTTCTCTACTTATACTCTCATACCTTCCTAATTCATTTTCCTCACATATGCTAGGTAATCTTTTTAAATTCTAAGATTACCAAGATTTGGACACATTTGCTTCATGTACCTACACCTCCTAACCTAGCCTTTGAAGTATTTTAAAGCGAATCCCAGATATCATCATTTCACGTATATATTTTATTATGTATTTCTAAAAAATGGATCTTTTTACATAATTATAAGGCTATTATCCCTCTTACACAATTATCAATAATTCTGTGGTATCATCTAGTTAACTAGTCCACATTCAAAATTTCCCACTCATTTAAGAAATATCTTGTTACCATTGGCTTGTTTGAAGCAAGAGAAAAACAAGGTCTACAAATTACCTTGTGTTGTATTTCTTGGTTTTCTAACTATTGAGTACTCTCTCCTTTTATTTATATTTCCATATCATTGACTTGCTGTAGAAGCTGGGTCAGTTGTCTTATAGAATATCCTAAAACAATGTGGTTTTCTGGATTTGTCTGTTTGTTTTCAGTAATCTATACTCTTAAATAATCTACACTGCCTTAGAAAAGATCAAATAATCTATAAAATAATCATTCTTGAGTTCATCAGTGAGCTAAGGTTGCAATGTAATCAGGTGAACTGAATTTCAAAGGGTAAAAGACTGCTCAAAGGAAACATGGGACACCCAATGTTTCACCCTGGATGGAACATAGGAGGAAAAGAAGATGGCCATAGGAGCAGGTAAGAAGTACACAACTGAAATTTTTCCACATTCTTCAAAGACAAATGTAGACTAGTGTGAAAGTGTAGAATCCCCAGGGGCCACAGGCATAAGGGTGTCTATGCCCACACACCGGTTACTCTCCACAGGCCTCCACCAGATATTCACAAGAAAGATTGGGTGCAGATAGGAAACTGGAAAGTCCTCTTGGTAGCACAGATGTGCAGGGCCTGCTGGAGTTTAAAAGTGGAACAGGAATATCTACAGAATCTTACCTCACATTGGGCTCTGCATGAGTATAGGATGTTGAGCAGCTGCCACTACCCACAGCCCAGAATCCCCTTGATAAGAAGCAAAATCTGTCTGCTCTTGGGGGTAGTGGAAAGAACCTGTTCATATCCCAAATATCACCATGATTGTACATGAAATAAAATGCATCTGGCATAGAGGGAGAGTCAGGAAACCCTGTCATGTTTCTATTCCCAGGCAAAAGTTGGCTGCTTCTGAGGAAAAAGTGCCCAAGAACTTGCTTACACCCAAGATCTTATACTGCTAACAAAGCAGGGGTCTGCTACTGCCCGGGGAGGATCAGGAAGCTCATTAAAAGGCAGAGGGGACCACATCTTCTTCATCCATTCATCTGTTGAAGGGCATCTTGGCTCTTTCCACAGTTTGGCTATTGCGGACATGGCTGCTATGAACATTGGGGTGCAAATGGATAAAGAAGATGTGGTCCATATACACAATGAAATATTACTCAGCCATCAGAATGGATGAATACCCAACTTTTACATCAACATGGATGGGACTGGAGATTATGCTAAGTGAAAGAAGTCAAGCGGAGAAAGTCAATTATCATATGGTTTCACTTATTTGTGGAACATAAGGAATAGCATGGAGGACATTAGGAGAGGGAAGGGAAAAATGAAGGGGGGGATATCGGGAGGGAGAGATGAACCATGAGAGACTATGGACTCTGAGAAACAAACTGAGGATTTTAGAGGGGAAGGGGGTGGGGGGATGGGTTAGCCTGGTGATGGGTATTAAGGAGGGCATGTACTGCATGGAGCACTGGGTGTTATATGAAAACAATGAATCGTGGATCACTACATCAGATACAACATACTAATGATGTATGGTGACTAACATAACATAATAAAATAAAATTTAAAAAAGAAAAAGGCAGAGGGGAGGGGAAATGCAGAACACATACCTGCACTGAGGGGAAGGCAAAGATAGCTTGTTTGGCAGAGAGGTGGGAGTGACCAAAAAGCCTGACAAGTGAGGTTCAGTAGCAAAAGGTCTGCCTAAGACTGAGGCCAAAGCAGGAGAAGTAAGAAACCTCAGCCTCAGCATGAGCTTTGTACAAAATAAGAAGCAACAGAAGTCTAAGGCTAGAAGAAAAACCAGAACACGGAGAGAAATCCCCTTTGTGGCAAAGGCACTTAGGGATTGCTGAAAGTTGAGGATGGAGATGGAACATTTAGAAAATCACTCTAGAATTCCAGGCCTCACACCAACAACAAGGTAGCAGCAGTCCAACACTGGAGAAATTTTAAAAGCCTAGAGTTCACTACAGGTGACAACAACACATCAACAATTACAGCAAATCCAAACCCAGCTCCTCTACTGACTAGATAGCTTCAATTCTCCAAAGACTAATGACCTAACAGAAAAAGAGGCATATCCAGTTTTGGGCACAAATATTACTTGTTCCAGTCGCTAATGTTCTTTTATATATATTATCTGGTATGTAATTAAAATTGTGATTAACATAAAAAGCAAGAACAAAATGACCCACTGTCAAGAGATAAAACAGACTCTGAATTTGGCCCAGATATTGAAACCAAAAGATAGGAACTTTAAAATAACTGTAATTCATATGTTAAGGGGCTTAGTAGAAAAAGTGTAATACATGGGCGCCTGGGTGGCTCAGTTGGTTAAGCGACTGCCTTCAGCTCAGGTCATGATCCTGGAGTCCCGGGATCGAGTCCCGCATCGGGCTCCCTGCTTGGCAGGGAGTCTGCTTCTCCCTCTGACCCTCCCCCCTCTCATGTGCTCTCTCTCTCATTCTCTCTCAAATAAAGAAATAAAATCTTAAAAAAAAAATGTAATACATGAATGAATAGATGGGAAAATCAAACAGAGAGATGTACTCACTTCCTAGTGGTGCTATGAAAAATTACCACAAATTGGGTGACTTAAAATAAGAGAAAATTAGTCTTACACAGTTCTGGAGACCTAAAATCTGACGGTAGACTTTTAGTCAAGCTATACAATCCAGGAGATGATGGAACATCTTTAAACAAAACAGTTAACAGAATTATATATTCAGCAAAAAATAGCTTTAAAAGTAAAGAAGAAATAAAGGCTTTCTCAGACAAACAAAAGCTGAGAGAATTAATTGCCTGCAAACCTGCACTATAAGAAATGTTAAAAGAAGTTCTTTAGGCAAGAGAAATATGGCACCAGGTAGAAAACTTAATCTATATAAAAGAATAAAGAGTACTAGAATTGGTAAAAATACAGTTAAATGTAAAAGACATTTTTCTTATTTTGAATTTCTTTAAAATATAATTCACTTTTTTTAATGCACCTGCACCCCAATGTTCATAGCAGCAATGTCAACAATAGCCAAACTATGGAAGGAGCTGAGATGCCCTTCAACAGATGAATGGATAAAGAAGATGTGGTTCATATATACAATGGAATATTATTCAGCCATCAGAAAATATAATTGACTTTTTAGAGCTATGATAGTAATAATATATTTATGGAACTCATAATATATGAGGAAGAAAATATATAACAATAAGACAAAAATCAAGAGAGGAGATGGAAGTGCATTTGGTAAGATTTCTATACTATATGAAGTAATATATTTAGAAGTAAAATATATTTAAAAATTAAAGAGGCTTTTTTAAAATTCTAAAGCAAACACTAATAAGCCAATTGTAAAAATTAATTAAATATTAATTTAATAGAAAGGAGGAATAAAGAACCAATGAGACATGTTGAAAATGTAGCAGCTGGTATATTTAAATGCAACAATATCAATAATTATTAATAATTATTGAAATTAACACTTCAATTAAAAGACTGATTTTGTCATGTTGGATACAAAAGTAAGACCCAATTATATATTTTCTACAACAAATATGCTTTAAATATAAAGACATAGACAACTAAAAAGTAAAAGGATAGAAAAATTATACTACTAATTAAAGGAAGATGGAGTATTTATATTAATACCAGTTAATGGTATTAACCAGTTTGGAATAAGATATATTAACAGCAATAAAGATATCACATAATGATAAAAAGGTAAATTCATCAAGAGGCAATAATAATGTTACATGTATATACATTAATAACACAGCTTAAAAATACATAAAACAGAAACTATAGAACTGAAAGGAGAAATAAATACACAATTATAGTTGGAGACTTCAACACTTTTTTTTTTAAGATTTTGTTTATTTATTTGAGAGACAGAATGAGAGAGAGAGAGCACATGAGAGGGAGAGGGTCAGAGGGAGAAGCAGACACCCCGCTGAGCAGGGAGCCCAATGTGGGACTCAATCCCTGGACTCCAGGATCATGACCTGAGCCAAAGGCAGTGGCTTAACCAACTGAGCCACCCAGGCGCCCCTCAACACTCTTTTTTAAATAATTGATAAAACAAGTAGACACAAAAATTAGTTGATGATACAAAAGGCCTGAATAAACACTATAAACTAAATTGACCTGATGATTATAAAATATCCCATCTAGGGGCATCTGGGTGGCTCAGTGGGTTAAGTGTTTTTGCCTTTGGCTCAGGTCATGATCTCAGGGTCCTGGGATCAGGCCCTGCATTGCGCTCCCTGTTCAGTCAGTGGGGAGTCTGTTTTCCCTCTGCCTCTCCCCTGTTTGTGCTCTCTCAAATAAATAAATAAAATCTTAAAAAAAAAGAACATTCCATATAACAGCAGAAGAATACATGAAAGATAGACCATATTCTGAGCCATAGAATAACTAATTTAAAAGGGTTAAATCAGATAATGTATGTTCTCTGAACACGATAATGAAACAAGAAGTCAATAGAAGAAAGGGATCTAAAGATCCCCAAATTTGGAACTTAAACAACACATGTCTAAATAACCTACAAGTCAAAAATGAAAGTAAAATAATGGATTAGAAAATATTTTGAATTAAATTAAAATGAAAATACATGTCAAAATTTAACAAATCAATTCTTAGATTAATTCTCAAAGCTGAAAAATAAGAGAAATAATGCCATCCTTACACAATTTAAAAATAGATAAGGTAAACAAACAATTTGGACCAAGAGTTCACTATAGAAAAAATACCAATGGCAAATAAGCACTTGAAAAAATATTCAGTATCATTATTTATCGGGAAAATGCAAATTATATCCACAATGAGATACCATTTTACACCTACACATGGCAGATTTTTAATGAATAAATACATAAATAAAATGATGTGATAAAAATATTCTGTCTTGAAGGGCCACATGCACCCCAATGTTCATAGCAACAATGTCCACAATAGCCAAACTGTGGAAAGAGCCAAGATGCCCTTCAACAGATAAATGAATAAAGATGTGGTCCATATATACAATGGAATATTACTCAGCCATCAGAATGGATGAATACCCAACTTTTGCATCAATATGGATGGAACTGGAGAAGATTATGCTAAGTGAAAGAAGTCAAGCAGAGAAAGTCAATTATCATATGGTTTCACTTATTTGTGGAACATAAGGAATAGCATGGAGGACATTAGAAGGGAAAAATGCAGGGGGAGAAATCGGAGGGGGAGAAGAACCAAGAGAGACTCTGGACTCTGAGAAACAAAGTGAGGGTTTTAGAGGGGAGGGGACTGAGGTGATGGGTTAACCCAGTGATGGGTATTCAGGAGGGCACATATTGCATGGAGCACTGGGTGTTATACACAAACAATGAATCATGGAACACTACATCAAAAACTAATGATGTACTGTATGGTGACTAACATAATAAAATAAAATAAAAAATAAAAATATTCTGTCTTGATTATGGCAGTGGGTACATAACTATATTGTTTTTCAAAATTCATATAGAACTATACACCTATACAAGGTAAACTTTAGTGTATGTACCTCATCACTTAAAAAAAATAAAAAGGATTGTGCTGAGTGAAAAAGCTAGATACAAAAGACTGAATATTATATGATTCCATTATATGATGTGCTAGAAAAGTCAAACCACAGGTAGAGGAAACAGATCAGTAGTTGTTAGAGGTTTGGTGTAAGAAGATTAGCTGCAAAAGACCATGTGATGATGATGAATTTATCCTTATTTTGCTTGTATATTTTGGCTCTGTATTTTGGTAGAGGTTACACGATTTTATACATTTTTCAAAACACATCAACTGTACACTTAATAAAGCTGAATTTTTATTATGCAAATTATACCTCAATAAATGAATGCCACATACCATCCATTCATTCTATTGATTCAATAATCATCATTGATTTAATATCTTATAATGTGTAAAACACTGTACTAGGGATACAGGAAAACATAAGTAAATAAGGAAGAATCACCTGCAGAAGTTTTACGGGGAAGTGCTCCTGAGAGTAACACTTGTGAAGCACTGAAGGAAGCGAGATT
Source organism: Mirounga leonina (assembly GCF_011800145.1). Lineage (NCBI taxonomy): Eukaryota > Metazoa > Chordata > Mammalia > Carnivora > Phocidae > Mirounga > Mirounga leonina. The sequence goes on from NW_023270739.1 coordinate 16,005,698, forward strand.
GAATGAGGGGGCCACACAGTCCCAAAAAAAGGCCTCTGCCAATCCCATGGGGAATTCTGGAGATGGATGGGCCTACAAAGTGGTTCCAATTAAAGCAAAGGGGTTAAGCCTTTGTACCCCTGCATTGGCCAGTCCTTGAATGCGAGCTGCCCCCTGGGAGGAAGACAGTTCCCAACGAGGGACACAGCTATGAGCTGTCAAAAGCCAATATTCCCAGCATCTAGGGGAATGAATGACTTGATCCTAAAGAGGGGCTGGGTCTCTGGATGGTACAGCAAGCATTCTCTATAAAATTTAACAACCTAATGGGGACATTGACATGTATATGACTAGTTAGACTCTGAAGAAGAATGAGATTAGGGTTTTAATAGTAGCAACAGGAAGTGTGTTGTGGGAGTCAGAGAACTCACAGCTTGGTTCTAGCCAGGGGCAATGGGATCCAATGGTGTGTCATTGGGACAACTTTAATTTATCTATATAAATTAGCACATAAAGTGGTATTGGGGGCTGGGAAGCAACCTCAGGGCTAATCTCTAGAGAATTTTTCATCTGGGCTCCCTTGTCCTTTGGTTGCCACTGATTTGGCCAATATCAGGGAGTAGAGGAAGCTGAGTTTGGGGTATTCATTCCCTGCTCCCTCCTTGCCTCGTAGTAATTTTGACAGAAGCTGTGTTTCTTCACAGCCACTGCTCTTGAACAGCTGTTTCTCCTTGTGCATGGCTTTAGCTCTCACTGGGCTGCAATAACACCATTTCCTCACCTTGTCCTTTCGGGCCTCAAAGTAGTAACAGTTTCCTGCTGTTGCTAGTCCCTAGGTGCCTCACTATCCTTTGTTGATTCCCTTAACTTGGATCTGAAATAGTCCCTTTATAAATCAGCTCAACTCTTCTGAGTATGTCGGGTTTCCTGCCAGACCCCCTAAGTCATTCCACTCTTGCTTGCTTAAAGTCTATTTCTGCTTTCTCATTCCTCTTTAACTTTTGGGACCTATCAGCCAATTAATTTGAAGATCTCTCTGATGATATTTCTGCCTCATTTTTGAATTGGATTATTTATCCTACAGGAATTTAAAAGACGTGAGGGCTAATGTATTTAATAACCTAATTTGCATTGTTCTCCAAACCCATACCCACGGGCCCATGCTCTTCCTTCTGCCTTCAGTACCTGCCTCCTCCTGCCCATCCTACAAGACCTACTATAGGGTTAGCTCTTCTACAGAGCCTTCTCTGACATGTCCCTCCAAACATCAGCAGATTTAAGTGTTTTCTCCTCTTTGCTAACATAACTCACTACAGATTCCTTTATCATAACACTTATCACACTGCTCTGTTTACACACACAGCTCTCCACTAGACTATAAATTCCCACAAGATTGTATCCTGTTAATTTTTCTGTTCCTATGATCTAACACACACCTGGTACACAGTAATTGCTCAATAAGTTTGCAATGAATGAGTTAGAGAAAGAAGCTACATTCTTCTATAACAGTTCTAGATATAATCCAGGTACACTGTAGATTTAAGGCCACCATTAATCAATAAATCCATGGGTTGTCAGGATTAGATATCAGGAGGAGCATTCTCTAATCCCACTTGGAAACATGCATTTCCAGTTTTCCAGTTTCATTGGCTCATTCACACTCCTTAATGTTAGCTTTCCAACAAAGGACTACAGAAACCCAGTTTACACAGTTGAAGACCAAAAATCTCCAATACATACATGGCCATCGTCAGATCCCCTAGACTAGGCAGAATTACAACAAATTAAAAGAAGGCATTCTTTTTTCTAGATTTTCCAAACTGGAAACTTAAGAAAAGGCAGTGAAATTGCATACCCTTGTACCATTTGCCCTCTCAACCTTTTTGCATAAACTAACTTTGGAATCTTAAGGTTTCAAGATAGATCTTGAAAATTAGACATCTCTATGAGGATGCTATTTAAAAGAGTTTTCCAAGGTTATCTTTTGGGAGGCTTAAGTTTATGTGCTTTCAGCTTCTACTGAAACCTCAGTCAATCTGCTGTTTTCTACTCCATATGGTCTGGCAAGTAATTCCTCCCTTTTCCACTGCAGGGAGTTAACCCCACAGCAGAAACAGTGAGTCACAAGGACAAGAACCAAATGATGTAGACGACCCCATCACAACCACTCAAGCTGGTGTAAACATTTGAATATGGCATGGGGATTAGACATAATATGGTGCTCCTTCTTCCCAGACCTGAGTCATCTTCCTCTATGGATCAAATATAACAGCAGTCAGTTTTTAAATGAATTTCTCAGAGTAATGGCATATATTCTGTCTATTGTTTATAGGGAAATTTATATTACAAAAGATGTTGATATAACTACAAAAAGAAAAAAATGCTTTCTTATCTCCAATACTCCCCATTAACTTGTTGGGCTCTAGCCACCCTGCACTAGTTAGTTATTCATTTAAAGCTCTTAATTGTGACATTAGTATCCTTTCACATACAGATGATTTATGCCAAGAAAATTCTCCTAAACCAGAAAATGACTAGAAACTGGTCTAGAGAAATGCAATAATAGTCAAATTTATATGATCTATAAGAGGGAGTAGGAGATTTCTTTATGGTATAATGGCACTGAAATTAAGCTGAACTCAAGAAACTGAGTGAAGAGGGATGATACAGCGTGAGGAACCCTGCTTAGCACCTTCTTTTTAGTTTTGTATCTCATTTAATCCTTATAGTCTCCATGGATTGTTGATATGATTAACTCCATTTTACAAATAGGGAAACTGATTCAGATTTAGAAGGGTAAGGAACCAGACCTTACTCTACTTAACTCCATGAACCCTTCAGTTAATAGGATTAGTGGCCAGGGTGGGAGGGTTTCTGCTCCAAACAAATATTTATCTGTTCATCGCAGTGCTGCCCTGCCCCACTCAGACATGTATTGTACTTTTTCATTTCAGTGCCTTTGCTTCTTCCTTCCCTGAAAACTTCCTCCTCACTGTCCAATCCACTAATCTAGATTTCAAATCTCAACTCTAATTCCATTCCTTCCAAGAAGCTTTCTCAGCTCATGCTGTGCATAGGGACTATACTCTTACTGAATTCCTGTAGCCTTTTCTCTTTCCTTGGATCACATGGCACTTGTCATATTTTGCCAGGTAGCTATTTTCCCAACTTCATGTCTTCTTTCCATCTGGTTCATAAGCAACCCAAGATCAGACACTTAATCTTAACATTCCCTACCATTCTTAAAAATAATTCTGAGCACCCAGTTGAATAACAAGCATTTAGGAATACAGAAATGAATAGTTTATGGAAGAAACATTTAAAAATATGTCTTGTGTATGTCCTATCACTATTTATTGCCTACCCTCTACATATTTACATTGTGTTACAAGAACAATTCTCATTTGCCATAGAAAAAGCCAATCTATTTGCCAAAGTAGGAAAATAACTAAATTCTTCTATAAGAGTTTTCAACAGCAACCGTTGAAACAAGCAAACAAACAAAGCATAAATCACTATGACCTGAGCTAACTGGGTTAGTCTATATTGTACACAGGCTATCCTTACATAACTGTTACATTTTTTCTTGTGAGAGAATTTACCTTTATAAAAAGGAGTTGAGAGGCAAAGGCCACTTGCTGGAGGTCCCACAAGCCCCTTGGATGGCCCTGTATTCAGAGCACAAGACCAAGAAAAAGTGATAGGGTTAAGGAAGGTAGTCAGAAACACTCAAGGTATCAACTGAACTACAAAGTGAGGAGAACAATAAACTCAGAGAAAACCCAGGCCAAACAAACCGCTTCACTGAAAAATCCACCCCTTCAAGGGAATTGACCACTCTTGGGAATTGTGAATTTTTTCTTTCTTTCTTTTGTCATGCTACATGATTAAGTCCTCTAGTTAATGAGAAAAACATTTGACTTACTTATGTTCAATAAATTCCCATGAAAAAGATGGAAATTGGAAACATTTTCAAGCTGACAAACATTTAAAAAAATTCAAAAGCATCCATCAAGCCACCATGCCCCAAATGGAGGTATTTAGCACCATCTTGGCAACCTAAGCCATATGCCCTGCCCTTCCACTCAGCAAGAAGCATCTAAAAAACCACAGGAAGCTCATCCCAGGCTCCTTGAGCAACATTCCTCCTTCTCGGATAAGGCCCAACGCAGGCTAGGATGGAGCCTTAGAACCAGCAGATGTCCCAGATGCAGAACTCGGAATGTAACCACATATTTTCTTTGGTCATTAACTTATTTTTACTATTAAAGCATCCTTAAAAAAATTAGGACCAAAAGAAGAGGATTAAAAAGAAATAACCACCCATAATTATACCTTCTTAAGCTAACAAATATTAACAGAACTCGACTTTCTCCCCCAAAACCTTCCCCATCTCTCAACCATGCTCATCTCATTGACTGGCATTACCATCCACCAATTGGCTAGATAGGCCACAAATCTAGTCATCAGACTTTATGTCTCTCTATATCCAATTAATCAGCATTTTTCTAATAACTTTCATATTTATAAAATTTCAACTTCTTTCAAATTTAGTGGAGTTAATATTTTGTACGTATTAAACCAACATTCTTTTTTGTTGCTCTTTCCATTATTCTTGTTTCCTGACAGTTCATTTAACTCTTATAGCCACAGAGAATTCCCCCTACATCAAAGAGAATATTGTGACTCAAAGGAAGTGTCAACAAGATGGGAAAAAAAAGCCTATTTCTCCAGCCCCTAATGGATTGTGGAAGAGGGGGTGAAGACAGGGGAAGCACGTAGTGTAAGAAAAAAATAAACCCCTATGGTTGTAAGCCATCAGGATTTGGGAATGCTTTTTTACAACAACACTACCCAGCCTATCCTGACTGATATACTAAGTTATACCAAACCCAGAAAGCCCTGATAAGCAGACTCATGCTATTTCTAGAGTCACCTAGAGCCACTCAGAGCTGACAATCTCTCTGCCTTTTCTTTTCCTTCTACAGAGGTAGCACAATACTCAGACCATTCATGAGAATTTATAGAATGGGTATGGCTCCATACTCCAATATCCAATAGTTATGGCTCCACACTCCAATATCCAGAGCCTTTCTCAAGGCTCATGTGGATCTTAGATAATAACTCAAGGTCCAAGTCTCACCACTGCCAGGAATCTGGTTCAATCCTGGTTAAAGAGTCTGTGCTCTTAGTCACTAAGCTATGATGCCACTCAAGTAGGAGACAATGAATATAAATTACAAGTTGACTAGAGACTGCTGTAAACCTTCTAAGAAACTTAGGGTCCAAAGGGATTTTGAGGGCCACCCCCTGATAATATCTCATCAGCAGATCATCCAACCTGTGCTAAACACCTCCACCAATGGGAAACTCACCACTTCTCAAGGCAACTCATTGAATGAATGTAATTATTAGAAAGTTCTTGGTTGTATCAAGATAAAATCTATTTCTTTTTTTTTAATATTTTATTTATTTGAGAGAGAGTGAACACAAGCAGGGGGTGAGGCAGAGGGAGATGGTCATGCAGGCTGTATCCCAGGACCCTGAGATCACGATCTAAGCTGAAGTCAGATGCTTAACACACTGAGCCACCCAGGTGCCCCAAGACAAAATCTATTTCTTTATAGCATCTACCTATTGATTTTAATTCTATGCTTTGGAGTATGTAGTATGAAGCTAAGTTCTCATTCTCATGTCTGCCTTTCAAATATATGAAGACATGTCCCAACAGATCATTTTCTTCTCTTCTTCCATTTTGCTCTTCTCAATTCTTTATTCAATTGTCACACATGTAGCAGAGTTAAGAGTCATCACCAGCTTCATCACTGTTCCCTGAACACACTCTAATTTATCTGTAACTTACTGTCACTTTTATTTTGTGGCAAAATACAGCATAGTTCCAAAACAGTACAGAAAACATATGTATAATCTTAAAAACTAGAATAAAAATGAGTATCTGCATATCCACCACTCAACTTTAGAAATATGGCATTAAAAGTGGTTTACAAGCCTTCCTATCCATCTCCTTGGTTGCAGCCCTCTTCCCCCTACCCAAGGTAACCACTAGTCTGTATTTTCTGTTCAGCATTTCCATGCTTTTTTTCATCATGCATTTACCAATCATGTATCCCTAAACAATATATTTTTAATTTTGTTTTAAAAAATATTTTATAAATGGAGCCATAATCTATATGTTCTTATTTCACTCAACTTTATGCTATTGAGATTCATCCATTTAAGTTAATTTCTTTCGTTAAGTTCATAAAGTTCATTTTATATCTTTCATAGCCAAACTTTCCCATATTTTTTTAATTAATGAATAAAATTTTATATTCACTCTATTACATGGAATCTACCCAATCTCTTCCACCTCAGAAAACATCTCTTGCTGAATAAGAAAAATTTTTAAATTATTACAGGGATACTGTCCATACTGTAATCCCTGGATTGTCCTCTAGAATCCCTTTCAACACGGAAGTCCCAAGTTTTGAAGGAATTGCTGAGAAAGAGCTATGCCATGATTTAAACTATGATTTAAACCACACACTTAAAAGAATAATCCCTTATTTAAAAAAAGAAGAAGAAGAAGTTGGGGCACCTGGGTGGCTCAGTCAGTTAAGCATCTGCCTTCAGCTCAGGTCAGGATCCCAGGGTCCTGGGATTGAGCCCCACATCGGGTTCCCCAATCAGCAGAAAGCCTGCTTCTCTCTCTCCCTCTGCTGCTCCCCCTGCTTGTGTGCTCGCTTACTCTCTCTCTCTGTCAAATACGCAAATAAAATCTTAAAAAAATAAGTCAGGTGCCTAATAAATTTAAAGCTGATTAAAATTAAGTTCAAAAGGAAACAATAATTGTATTTTATTTGTCACAGATAAAGTTACACATTTAATTTGTCTCAGCAAAGGGATTTCTCTAATTATCAACATTTTCAAGTGGTTTTAAATTAGCACAGAAGGTTATTATACCAAAATAAAGAATTTTCTGTTAATATAAAGGATATTTTCAGTTAGTAAAAGACCACAACTCTGACATATATAGAAGCAACCCTAAATTTCTAGACTCAGAGAATGTGGATACCTTTAAAACCAATGTTTAATCCTATATCTTTCTCTCTCTCTCTCTCTCTCTCTCTCACAAACACTGACACATTCCTGGAACTCATATATATATATATGAGGTACCCTTTAAAAATCAGAATTATTGGGGCGCCTGGGTGGCTCAGATGGTTAAGCGTCTGCCTTCGGCTCAGGTCATGATCCCAGGGTCCTGGGATCGAGTCCCGCATCGGGCTCCCTGCTAGGTGGGGAGCCTGCTTCTCCCTCTGCCTCTGCCTCTCTCTCTCTCTCTCTCTGACTCTCATGAATAAATAAATAAAACATTTTAAAAATAAATAAATAAATAAATAAAAATCAGAATTATTAGTATATAGGAAAAGAGTTTAATTTTCTCTCTTTTCCCTTCCAGTCTTCTGGTTGAGGTGTTAAAAGCAGAATAAACACCAAAAGGCAAATAAAAAAGTGGAGAGAGGAGTAAAGATTTTGGTTAATACCTGTGATTATCCATGCACTCTCTCATCACACACTGACTAGACATAATATGGAGATGTCAATAAATAATAACCACTAGCCAGTAAAATCAAAGGAATCACTCAAACATTTTCAAGTAAAAGAATCCCATAATTTTAAACCAAGAGGCCCCTCCTATACTTGGAGAATAAACTCTGATAAGCATACTTACCTCACTACTGTATTTGTTAAAAAGCAAGGCTAGTATACAGCAGGAGGCATGTTAAAAAACCACTATCCTGTTCTATTAAGAATAACTTCTCTGTCATCTCTGTTCACTTTTACTTAAGATTTATTTATTTATTTATTTATTTTTATTTGAGAAGAAAAGAAAGCACCCAAGTGGGAGGAGGTAAGAAGGAGAGAGAGAATCTCAAGCAGACTCCCCACTAAGCATGGAGTCCAATGTGGGGCTCAATCTCACAACCCTGAAATCATGACCCGAGCTGAAATCAAGAGTCAGATGCTTAAATGAATGACCCACCCAGTCACTCCTGTTCACTTTTTCAATTACTAAAGACACATAACATATTCAACTTTGAATACAAAGACTCCAACTTATCTGGATTTTTATTTTACCATCAACTCCTTGATGGGAACTGACTTTTGAAATGTAGAAAGAAGACATTTTAGTCAGAAAAATTAACTGCAGTAACACACCACCCCAAAAGTCTCATTGGCTTGCACAAACAAAACAAAACAAAAATCAAAAACCTTATTGTGACTCAGTACTTGAAAGGGAGCTCCTATCACTTGGGTCAATGGGGCCTTTCCTCCTTTGCTCCTGGAGTCCATTATATAATGGAGACTCTTTCATTTGGCCTTCTTGGTCAACAGGGAAAAGAAATGAGAGCTGGAGATTTTTCATGTGGCCCCTGCTAAGCTTCATCTCAGAAGTGACACATGTCATTTCTACCCATAACCCACTGGCCATAATTAGCCACATGACTCAACCCAACTAGAGTATCCAAATCTAGACTTTATAATCAGCATGGTACAAAACTACCAATCTCTAATTTTTTTCACCTCCTTCCCCTACCATAGAAACACCAATGAAAATCAATGAGAAATGCAAAGTTTCAATAGCCCTAGAAACAAGCAGTATTCATATATGATCTGAATTCTATGAAAAATTCTACCAGCCAAATGGCAGAAAAATCTATAAACATTTGCAAAGTCATATAGACAAAAATATATTAGAACAAATCCATCTACCCAGACCAGGCTTTTAACCTCTAAAGCTTGACTTCGTTGATTCAGAGCTACTTTCAAAGGCAAGCTGGGATGTTTTATTCCCTTCCCAATTAGTACTGCTACCATTTTCTGCAGTGTTATTCAACTGGGAGTAGAGATAGATGGGAAGAGCTCTATGGGCTGACATTTCTGAACTCTACATCTCTTAATGAGACAAGCTAGTGGGACAAGGAAATATATTTTAACACAATCAGAATCCATATGAAATAAAAGATAGGCACACACTAGAAAATAAGTAAGGAGCTATGAATATCAGCTAGTCTTCCAGCTTAAGATACAAGGATTCTAGTAGGAAGCAGGTAGGAAGCTATGAAAATCAAGAGGATGCAACAACTTTTTACAACTGGCATTGTCCTACCAAGTCTGGGATGTGAACAATAATCTACTTGTGATTAGGAAAAGAGAGGTACTTATTGGAGGAAGAGAGTGGAATAGTTTTGGTCATCCTAGAAAGCAGCTCCAATGTAACACTAAAACCTAGTTACCAACATTAGCAGAAAGTTTAGTACTTGTCCCCTGGGGATCCCATTTCCTGAGTCTAAGAACTCCCCAGAATAACTCATTTTATAGACCAGTCTTGCCTACTCTACCTTGATTCTGATGCCAGAAATTAGATGTGTCTCCTTGAAGATGGAAAATTTGCCATCTTTTCCAAACTCTAGTTGAGAGGTGGGGACTCCTTCCTCTGCCCAGACCCACTCATGAAAGGGAGGTTTTACCTCAAAGCCACTGAGAATACTGTGACCCCAGTTGCCCTTTCCCTGGCTTATGATGTGGAATCCCACATCAGGAGAGGAAAGCCAAGGAGACCTGGGGATACTGCCCCCTCTCCACTAAGGACTTAGCTCCTAAAGTGGGAGTGTCACTCAGAGAAGTGTGCCCCCAGCACCAAACCTGTAGCTCAGAGATTTTGCCCACAGGGAGAAGCAGTTCCCCCAAAGGAACTGACTTCATTTCAAACAGAGCACGAAGAAGTTCAGGTCTAAACGCACTCTCAAAAACAATCAAGGTGTAGTGAAAGACAATTGGTATGAAATTGATACTCACTGGAGATATAGGTTAAACTATAAACTGGATGGTTTGCTGAAGAGAACAGTAAAAGAGACAGCTGGGAGAGGCCTTCCTGGTGTCAAAGATATATCAAACACTGACTTCAGAAACTATCCTTTCAAAAAAGCCCAAATTTTATTGGATCAGTTTTTAAAGCAATCTGTATCCCAAGGCATCATTGAAAGCAACAGAGCAATTAGCCAGCAATTGGTAGAGCTTAAGAGCTGGCTGTGACCAGAGAAATATATAGACAAAAAAGTCCTGCCAAATTCATTGCCTTCCCAGGGTAACTGTGGGCATACCCAAGCTTCCCCTCTGAGGAGCAACATCAGACACTTCATATTGTAGGGGAAGAAACAGATTTCACTAAAATAAGACAGTCAGTCCATAAACAAGTAAACAAGCAAATAATAATAACGAGGGCTAGAGGGTGGGAACTAATACTCAGAATTGTTACAATAAATTATCTAAAATGTTCAGTTTCCAACAAAAAAAAATATGAGATAAGCAAAGAAACAGGAAAGAATGACTCATACACTGAAAAAAAAGTCTTTAAAGTAGCCTATAAATATTTTCAAATAACTAATGGATACTATGATTACAAAGTAAAGGAAGGTATGTGACAGTGTCAACATAGAGAAAATATCAATAAGGAGATACAAATTATTTTTTAAATGAAAATTCTGGTTTTAAAAAGCACAACAAATAAAATAAATAATTCACCAGAGGGGCTTAATAGAGGATTTGAATTGGAAGAAGAAAGAATCAGCAAACATAAAGATAGATTAATTGTGATTATGCAATCCAAAGAACATAGAGAGAGGATGGAAAAAACAGAGATTTAGAGAAATATGGGACGCCATTGGACAAAACAAAATACATGTAACAGGAGAACCAGGAAAACAAAAGAGAGAGAAAAATAGAAAAAATATTCAAAAAAGTAGTAGCTGAAAAGGTCCCAAGTTTATTGAAAACATTGATCTACATGTTCAGGAAGCTCAATGAGCTCCAAGTGGGATAAATACAAAACTATCCACAAAAACATACATGATAGTAAAAACGCTAAGAGCCAAAGATTAAGAGAAAATTTTGAATGCAGCAAAAGAAAAATAACTCATCACTTGCAAGGGAACTACAATAACATTCATAGCTAACTTCTCAGCAGAATCGATTGAGGCTAGAAAGCAGCAGGATAACATACTCAGAGTGCACAAAGATAAAACTACCAACCACGTATTTTATATTCAACAAACATAAGGCAAAATAGAGACATTTCTCAATAAATAAAAACAGAGTTTGTTGCTAGCAGACCCATCTTATCAAAAATATTGAAAGAAATTCAAGCTGTAAGCAAATGGTTCCTACCAGTTATCTGAGTCTATATGAAAAAAAAAAAGCACTCAGTGAAGGTAACTATGTAATTATAAAAGACAGCATATTTTTTCTCCTTTCTTCTCTTAGTTGATTTTAAAAACAACATGTATACAATGTATCGTTGAGACTATAACATATGGAAATGTAATGATTTCCCAATAACAAAACAAAGGAGATGAGTGGGAGTACAGTTGCATTGGGATAAGGAAATGATGTCAGATGGTAAATCAGATCCACAGAAACAAATGAAGAGAACCAGAAATGATAAATAAAAAGCTAATATAACAAAAGATATATATAGCTATATAGAGATATATATGGATATATATAACTAAACTTGTTCTCAATATATATGTACTATAAAAAATGTACTTGTTCTCTCTCATATTAGAATATATACACACACATACTAGCTCTCAGCTTCTTTAAAAAACATAAAAGTATATAGAGTAATAATTGTAACAACATATTGTTGGGTTTGCAACATTTATAGATATAATATGTATACCAATAATGCCACAAAAAAGGGAAACAGGAAGTAGAGGTACAGAGAAATAGCATTTCTATATTTCACTGGAATTAAGTTAGTATAAATCACAAGCTGATTCTGATAAATTACAATGTATATAGTAATCATTAGAGCAATCACGAAGGAAGTAACTCAAAAATATATAGTGAATCATGTGACTTTTCCCCTGACCCTTCAGGTTGGGCTTATTGTTTCTTCCCTCTGTCCTTTGAAGTTGACATTGTCTGGTTACCTGCACTTTTCCCTCACTTAGTTATAGCACCTCAAGGACAGGGACAATGATGTAAGTACCTTTATATCCTCTGCAACAAGCATAATGCTTGGCACAGAGTAAAAACCCAATACATGTTTGAGGGGCGGAGCAAGATGGCGGAGGAGTAGGAGACCTGGATTTCGTCAGGTCTCAGGAATTCAGCTGGATAGGGATCAAACCATTCTGAACACCTACAAACTAAACAGGAGATCGAAGAAAAGAATAGCAACAACTCTCTGAACAGAAAAGCGACCACTTTCTGGAAGGTAGGACGTGCAGAGAAGTGAATCCGAGGCGATATTCAGGAGGATAGACGGCGGGGGAAGGGCCTCTGTCGGCCGCTTCTGGCAAGTGATAGAGCCACGGAGCACAAAATCGGAACTTTTAGAGGTCTGCTCCACTGCGGGACATCACTCCGGTGGCTTAGTGGGGGGTGGAAGCCTCGCGGGACAGTGTGGTCTCAGGACATTCCGGGTCACAGAAAGACCAGGGGTGCCTGAGTGCCGCAGAGCTCCCAGGTATCGGAGAAGGGAAGCTGGCTACAGAGACGGACCGAGACGCAGGCTCTCAGCTCGGGGTTGCCATAAACCGTGAACCACGGCACAGTCAGGCCACTGCTCCTCCAGCAGGGACCCAACAAGCGGCAGATCCAGGGAGATTCACCTTCTTCCCCCTGGGAGGAGAGGTGCGGGAGCGCACAGCAGGGATCTGCTGGGTTTGGAGACTCCACACGGGGTCAGGTGCCAGAGATAGAAACGCTCGGTCACAGGCCGGGTGAGCACAGAGTGTGGCCAGAGACCAGGGAGACGGGAGTGACTGACTGCTTTTCTCTTGGAGAGCACTGAGGAGCGGAGCCCCAAGTTCTCGGCTTCTACGGGGTGGAGATTGGGAGGCCGCCATTTTCCCTCTTGGCCTCCAAAGCTGTACAGAAAGCTTGCAGGAAACAAAAGCTCCCAAGAGCAAACCCTGAGCAGATTACTTAGCCCGGGCCCAGCAAGGGCAGGGCAATTCTGCCTCCAGCAGACATTTGAGCACCACTGCAACAGGCCCCTCCCCAAGAAGATCAGCAAGTACAGCCAGCCAAGACCAAGTTTACCGATCAATGAGAACGGCAGAACTCCAGCGCTAGGGGAATAATACACATAGAATCCATGGCTTTTTTCCCCCTGATTCTTCAGACTTTCAAAGTTAAATTTTTTAATCTTCTTTTTTTCTTTTTCTATTTTTTTTTGAATTTTTCTTTTTCCCTTTTTCAACCAACATCTTATCAATCCCTTTTTTAAAAAATCTTATTTTTCATTTTTAGAGTCATAGTCTAGCCCTTCATAGTAGCTAACCTTATTTTTGGTATATATATAAATTGTTCTCTCTTTAAAACTTTGGGATAGAGTTGCTTCTAACAGACCAAAATATACCCTAAATCTCTAGGGTATGGCTTTGTTCTAGTCTCCTGCCTGATCACATTCTCTCCTTTTTTTTTTTTTTAATTTCTCTTCTTTCTTTTTCCAACCATCTTCTTATCTTATCAATTCCTTTTATAAAATCTTTTCTAATTTTCATCTTTACAGTCATATTCCATCCCTTCATTGTATTTACACTTATTTTGTACATATATAAGTTTTTCTATCTTTAAAATTTGGGGAGGCATTTTCTTCTAACAGACCAAAATACACCCAAAATCTAGTGTGTGGCACTGATCTATTCACCCACCTGATCATATTTGATCATACTCTTTTTTTTTAATCATTTTCTTTTTTTTTTTTTTTTGCTTTTTTCTTTCTTTCCCTAGTTTTCCCCCAGTTTCAGGTCTCTTCTGATTTGTTTAGTGTATATTTTTCTGGGGTCATTGTTACCCTGCTACCATTTTGTTCTCTCATTAAGTATTCTCCTCTGGACAAACTGACAAGATGGAAAAAATCACCTCAAAAAAAAAAAGAACAAGAGGTAGTACTGACTACCAGGGACCTAATCAATATGGACATTAGTAAGATGTCAGAACTAGAGTTCAGAATGACAATTATAAAGATACTAGTTGGGCTTGAAAAAAGCATGGAAGATACTAGAGAAACTCTTTCTGGAGAAGTAAAAGAACTAAAATCTAACCAAGTCAAAATCAAAAAGGCTATTAATGAAATCCAATAAAAAATGGAGGCTCTACCTGCTAGGATAAATGAGGCAGAAGAGAGAATGAGTGACATAGACGACCAAATGATGGAAAATAAAGAAGTTCAGAAAAAGAGAGATAAACAACTACTGGATCCCAAGGGCAGAACCCAAGAGATAAGTGACACCGTAAGACAAAACAATATTAGAATAATTGGGATCCCAGAAGAAGAAAGAGAGAGAGGGGCAGAAGGTATATTGGAGCAAATTATAGCAGAGAACTTCCCTAATTTGGGGAAGGAAACAGACATCAAAATCCAGGAGGCACAGAGAACCCCTCTCAAAATCAATAAAAATAGGTCAACACCCCGACATCTAATAGTAAAACTTACGAGTCTCATAGACAAAGAGAAGATCCTGAAAGCAGCTCAGGACAAGAGGTCTGTAACCTACAATGGAAGAGACATTAGATTGGCAACAGACCTATCCACAGAGACCTGGCAGGCCAGAAAGGACAGGCAGGATATATTCAGAGCACTAAATGAGAAAAATATGCAGCCAAGAATACTATATCCAGGTAGGCTGTCACTGAAAATAGAAGGAGAGATAAAAAGCTTCCAGGACAAACAAAAACTGAACAAATTTGCAAACACCAAACCAGCCCTACAAAAATATTTGAAACGGGTCCTCTAAGCAAAGAGAGAGCCTAAAAGTAACAGAGACCAGAAAGGAACACAGACAATATGCAGTGCCAGTCACCTTACAGGCAATACAATGGCACTAAATTTATCTTTCAATAGTTACCCTGAATGTAAATGGGCTAAGCGCCCAAATCAAAAGACACAGGCTATCAGATTGGATTAAAAAACAAGACCCACTGATATGCTGTCTGCAAGAGATTCATTTTATACCCAAAGACACCTCCAGATTGAAAGTGAGGGGGTGGAAAACCATTTCCCATGCTAATGGACACCAAAAGAAAGCTGGGGTGGCAATTCTTATATCAGACAAATTAGATTTTAAACCAAAGACTATAATAAGAGACGAGGAAGGACACTATATCCTACTTAAAGGGTCTATCCAACAAGAAGATCTAACAATTGTAAATATCTATGCTCCTAACATGGGAGCAGCCAATCATATAAGGCAATTAATAACAAAAGCAAAGAAACACATCGACAACAATACAGTAATAGTAGGGGAGTTTAACACCCCCCCTCACTGAAATGGACAGATCATCTAAGCAAAAGATCAACAAGGAAATAAAGACTTTAAATGACACACTGGACCAAATGGACTTCAAAGACATATTCAGAACATTCCATCCCAAAGCAACGGAATACACATTCTTCTCTAGTGCCCATGCAACATTCCCCAGAATAGATCACATCCTAGGTCATAAATCAGGTCTCAACCACTACCAAAAGACTGAGATCATTCCCTGCATATTTTCAGACCACAATGCTTTGAAACTAGAACTCAATCACAAGAGGAAAATCAGAAAGAACTCAAATACATAGAGGCTAAAGAGCATCCTACCAAAGAATGAATGGGTCAACCAGGAAATTAAAGAATTTAAAAAATTCATGGAAACCAATGAAAATGAAAACACAACTGTTCAAAATCTTTGGGATGCAGCAAAGGCGGTCCTAAGAGGAAAGTATATAGCAATACAACCTTTTCTCAAGAAATAAGGAAGGTCTCAAATACACAACCTAACCTTACACCTAAAGGAGCTGGAGAAGAACAGCAAATAAAGCCTAAACCCAGCAGGAGAAGAAAAATAATAAAGATCAGAGCAGAAGTCAATGAAATAGAAACTAAAAGAACAGTAGAACAGATCAACAAAACTAGGAGCTGGTTCTTTGAAAGGATTAATAAGATTGATAAAACCCTGGCCAGACTTATCAAAAAGAGAAGAAAAATGACCCAAATAAATAAAATCATGAATGAAAGAGGAGAGATCACAACCAACACCAAAGAAATACAATTATAAGAACATATTATAAGCAACTATATGCTAGCAAATTAGATAACCTGGAAGAAATGGATAAATTCCTAGAGATGTATCAACTACCAAAACTGAACCAGGAAGAAATAGAAAATCTGAACAGACCTAGAACCACTAAGGAAATTGAAACAGTTATCAAAAATCTCCCAACAAACAAGAGCCCAGGGCCAGATGGCTTCCCAGGGGAATTCTACCAAACTTTTAAAGAAGATTTAATACCTATACTTCTGAAACTGTTCCAAAAAAATAGGATTGGAAGGCAAACTTCCAAACTCATTTTATGAGGCCAGCATTACCTTGATCCCAAAATCAGACAAAGACCCCATCAGAAAGGAGAATTACAGACCAATATACCTGATGAACATGGATTCAAAAAATCTCACCAAAATACTAGCCAAGAGGATACAACAGTACATTAAAAGGATTATTCACCACGACCAAGTGGGATTTATACCTGGGCCGCAAGGTTGGTTCAACATCTGCAAATCAATCAGTGTGACATAATACATTAATAAAAGAAAGAACAAGAGCCATATGATCCTCTTAATAGATGCAGAAAAAGCATTTGACAAAGTACAGCATCCTTTCTTGATCAAAACTCTTCAGAGTATAGGGATAGAGGGTAAATAACTCAATATCATAAAAGCCATCTATGAAAAACCCACAGCGAATATCATTCTCAATGGGGAAAAACTGAGAGCTTTCCCCTAAGGTCGGGAATACAGCAGGGATGTCCACTATCACCACTGCTATTCAACATAGTATTAGAAGTCCTAGCCACAGAAATCAGACAAAAAAAAAAGAAATAAAAGGCATCCGAATCAACAAAGAAGAAGTCAAACTCTCACTCTTTGCAGATGATATGATACTTTATGTGGAAAACCCCAAAGACTCCACCCCAAAACTGCTAGAACCCATACAGGAATTCAGTAAAGTGGCAGGATATAAAATCAATGCACAGAAGTCAGTGGCATTCCTATACACCAACAACAAGACAGAAGAAAGAGAAATTAAGGAGTCGATCCCATTTACAATTGCACCCAAAACTATAAGATACCTAGGAATAAATCTAACCAAAGAGGCAAAGGATCTGTACTCAGAAAACTATAAAATACTCATGAAAGAAACTGAGGAAGACACAAAGAAATGGAAAAACGTTCCATGCTCATGGATTGGAAGAACAAATATTGTGAAGATGTCAATGCTACCTAGAGCAATCTACACATTTAATGCAATCCCTATCAGAATACCATCAACTTTTTTCAAAGAAATGGAACAAATAATCCTAATATTTGTATGGAAACATAAAAGACCCCGAATAGCCAGAGGAATATTGAAAAAAGGAAACCAAAGCTGGTGGTATCACAATTCCAGACTTCCAGCTCTATTACAAAGCTGTCATCATCAAGACAGTATGGTACTGGCACAAAAATAGACACATAGATCAATGGAACAAAAGAGAGAGTCCAGAAATGGACCCTCAACTCTATGGTCAATTAATCTTTGACAAAGCAGGAAAGAATGTCCAATGGAAAAAAGACAGTCTCTTCAGCAAATGGTGTTGGGAAAATTGGACAGCCACATGCAGAAGAATGAAACTGGACCATTTCCTTACACCACACACAAAAATAGACTCCAAATGGTTGAAAGACCTCAATGTGAGACAGGAGTCCATCAAAATCCTAAAGGAGAACACAGGCAGCAACCTCTTCAACCTCAACCACAGCAACTTCTTCCTAGAAACATTGCCAAAGGCAAGGGAAGCAAGGGCAAAAATGGGACTTCATCAAGATAAAAAGCTTTTGCACCGCAAAAGAAACAGTCAACAAAACCAAAAGACACCTGACAGAATGGGAGAAGATATTTGCAAATGACGTATCAGATAAAGGGCTAGTATCGAAAATCTATAAAGAACTCATAAAACTCAACATCCAAAGAACAATGAATCCAATCAAGAAATGGGCAGAAGACATGAACAGACATTTTTCCAAAGAAGACATCCAAATGGCCAACAGACACATGAAAAAGTGCTCAACATCACTCGGCATCAGGGAAATCCAAATCAAAACTTCAATGAGATACCACCTCACACCAGTCAGAATGGCTAAAATTAACAAGTCAGGAAATGACAGATGTTGGCAGGAATGTGGAGAAAGAGGAACCCTTCTACACTGTTGGTTGGGAAGGCAAGCTGGTGCAGCCACTCTGGAAAACACTATGGCGGTTCCTCAAAAAGTTGAAAATAGAGCTACCGTATGACCCAGCAATTGCACTACTGGGTATTTACCCCAAAGATACAAATGTAGTGATCCAAAGGGGTATGTGAATCCCGATGTTTATAGCAGCAATATCCACAATAACCAAACTATGGAAAGAGCCAAGATGTCCATCGACAGATGAATGGATAAAGAAGATGTGGTATATATATACAATGGAATATTATGCAGCCATCCAAAAAAAACCCCAAATCTTGCTATTTACAATAACATGGATGGAACTAGAGGGTATTATGCTAAGCAAAATAAGTCAATCAGAGAAAGACATGTATCATATGATCTCACTGATATGAGGAATTCCTAATCTCAGGAAACAAACTGAGGGTTGCTGGAGTGGTGGGGGGGTGGGAGGCATGGGGTCACTGGGTGATAGACATTGGGGAGGGTATGTGCTATGGCGATGCTGTGAATTTTGTAAGACTGATGAATCACAGACCTGTACCTCTGAAACAAATAATATGTTATATGTTAAAAAAAAAAAAGAAGAAGAAGAAGAAGATAGTAGGAAGGGAAAAATGAAGGGGGCAAAATCGGAGGGGGAGACGAACCATGACAGATTATGGACTCTGAGAAACAAACTGAGGGTTCTAGAGAGGAGGGGGTGGGAGGATGGGTTGTCCTGGTGATGGGTATTAAAGAGGGCACGTTCTGCATGGAGCACTGGGTGTTATACACAAACAATGAATCATGGAACACTACATCCAAAAAAAGGAAGAAAAAACAAAAATCAATAACCTAACCTTACACCATAAAACACTAGAAAAAGAAGAGCAACCTAACCCAAAGAAGAAGGAAGGAAATAATAAACATTAGTGAAATAGAGAATGGCAAGACAATAGAGAAAATCAATGTTTCATTGAAAAGATTGACAAATTGATAAACTCTAGTTAGGTTGGCCAAGAAAAAAAGAGAGAAGTTTCAAACTACCAAAATCAGAAATGAAAAAGATGTTGCTACTAACTTTACCAAAATAAAAAAGATTAGTAAGGAATACTATGAATATATATATATTCACACACACACTGGCTCAAGAAAAAAACACAGATAATCTGCATGTATCTATATCAAAGTAAAGAGAAGTAATTATTAGTCCAAAAAACCCCACAAATAAAAAAAGCCCAGGCGTCATTGGCATTACTGGTGCACTGTATCAAATACTTAAAGAATTAATACCTATTTTCACAAACTCTTTAGAAGGGAAACACTTCCCAATTCATTTAGTAAATACAGTATTACCTTGATGCCAAAACCAGACAAAGGCATAACAAGAAAACTACAGTTCAACATTTATTAGGAATATGGATGCAGAATTCCTCAACAAAGTACTAGTAAACAAAATCTAGCAACATATAAAAAGAATCATACACCATGACCCAGTGGGATTTATCCCATGAATGTAAGGTTGGCTTAACATCCAAAACCCAATTAATGTAATACACCATATCAATAGACTGAAAACCAAGAGCCACATCAACAGACACATTATGCATTTGACAGTAACCAATACTCTTTCATGCAAACTAGGAATAGAAGGGAACTCCCTCACCTTGATAAAGGACATCTACAAAAAAAACCCAAAAACTAGAGCTGACATCATACTTAATGATGAAAGACTGCTTTCCCCTTAAGAGGAGGAATAAGGATGTCCACTCATGCCACTTCTGTTTAACATTGTACTAGAGTTCATAGCCAGGACAATCCTCTGGATGTTGTAGTAGCATTTTAACTGGCCACCCTGTATCCACTTCTAACTCATTCCACTACATGATCTATACTGGAATTACAGGGATCTTTAAAAAACTAAAATCAGAACATGACAGTCTCCTTTTATGTCTCTTCAATGACTCCCTGTTCTCAGAATAAAATGGTCTTGTGCACTACATCTGCCCTGAGCCATATAGTACATTTAACTGAGCCTCTTTAAGGCCTTAGATGTGCCATGTTCTCTCTCCCTGTATAACTCTCTCTTAATGGGTCCTCTAGGTATCCTGTCCACTTGAAATTCTATTCCTCCACCCCATTCACTATCACATGGCAAGCTCCTACCCATCTTTCAGATCTCTGCTTAGACATAAGTTGGTCCAAAAAAACTTTCCTGATTTTCTTAGTCTGGGTAAAGTGTCTTCCATTAAGCAACTGCGCACCCTACACTACCCCATCATGGTGGTTATTGTACTGTACTATAATGAACTGTGCATTTGTCTGAATCTTCCACTAAACTGTAAATTCTATGAGGACCAATTATGCCTGTCTTGTTCATTGTGGCATTTCCAGCATTTATATAGCACAATATCAGTGTAATGGGTGCTTGATAAATACCTATTGAAAATAACAGCTAACAGGGCACCTGGGTGGCTCAGTTGGTTAAGATTCCAACTCTTGATTTTGGCTTGGGTCATGATCTCAGGGTCATGAGACTGAGCCCTGCCATGGCAGAGCCTGCTTAGGATTCTCTCTCCCTCTCCCTCTGCTCCTTCCCCAACCCCCAACTCTACTGCTCGTGTGCACTCTCTCTCTCTCTCAAAAAAAAAAAAAAAAAAGCTAACACTTATTAAGAGCTTGCTATGTGCCAGCCACTATTTTAAGTGCTTTACAAGTGTTATCTTAATCCACAAACATTTAATGCAACTCCTGGTTTATAGATAAGAAAACTGAGACACAGGAGTTTTGAGTGAATTGCAAAAGTAATAGAACTAAAGGTTGCAGAACAAGATTTGAACTCAGGCAGTCTGGCTACAGAATCCAAGTTTTTAACCACTATGCTATATTCTTAAGTATATGCAAGCATGAAAAAATGCTGTCCTAGATATTTTGAGAAACACAAATATGAGAGGGGGAATGGAATAAGAGTATACAGATACATAAAATACCCAATGTAGTTCTGTGTAATTCAAGGCTTTCTCGCTTTTAAAATACACAAGCAGTAACAAAATCTTCCTGTTTGGTGAGATGGGATTTGTTCACAGAGAAATATTTCAGTATAAAAATTCCTGAATTCAAATGTGTTTGTGACTCAATTACACAGTGGCAGTTAATATTTATGTTAAAAATGAAAAAAAAAAAAAACCCAACAAGTTATTCTGGGCACTAAACCATGTTTAAAACTGCTGCATTTATGTTTTTGAAATATAACTACTAACCTTTCCAACAGGACCAGCTCTTTGACATTCCTTAAGAATTTCCAAGCAAGGCCTATGTTTTTCTGCTCTAAAAGAAACTAAGAGATATTTTGATTGTTAGGTGCGTGGATCTATAAATAATTAAACTAAAAGAGATCTTACTCACCATCCCACAAAATTAAATTAAAGTTTGGGGGGAAAAAATCTTGTAAGAGTATTTAATAACAAAAGTAGTTATTACTGAAGCATTACTGTCTGCTTCATAATGGTGTTACTTCCCCATTACAAGAATATTTAATGATGCCTTAACTAGTTCCATTATAAGACTGTTCAAGGTAGATAATCAAACATAACAAGAATAAAAACCCACTTTGCATATTCAACTGAAAGAAATGTTGCTGTTGATATAATTTGTGAGCCATTAAACTTAGTTTAATGAGTTGCGGTTAAAGCAATACACTTTTTAGTGACCAGGAACAGTTTCCAAAAGGAACAATGGCCATTTGTTGATGATAATCCAAAATGCTCTTGGTTCTTTCAAGTCTATAGAATTTTTCTAACAAGTGTAAAATAATATTGCTATATATTTATGTTAATGGAGAATGTTAAAATGATAGCCTGTGTGCTTATTCATGGTAAATGAAATGTGAGTGAGCTTAAATTTTTCTCTGAAAATTTGAGCAGTAAGTGGATTTAATGATGCTTAAATAATATTCATAGGGCAGTAACTGTTAGAATAGTCTGCAGAGGAAATATATATAATCTCATTCTTTCAGAATCAAGGTTTAATAAGGAATAATAACAAAGACCCATAATTACTTTTCCATTTTGGAAAAGAGTTTATTATCAGATTTAAAATGCCACATGTATTTTTAATAACTATTTCCTTAGGAAACCCTTTGTTTATATGTAGCCCAAAGTTAAACTTTTATTCTATCTTATACAAATAGTTACAAATTCTTAGTAACATTTCTATGCATCATAAAACTATCATGGGACCATTTCAACATCTATGAATATAATATTTGCAAAATAACAAATTGCTTTGTGAATATGTGATTGGCTCCAGATAGTTCAAGAGTATTACTCTCTAAACCACAACTGCAAATTTTCAGTAAAAATTAAAACTTTTTTCCTAGGGAAAGAAGTAATGGCTGAAAGAGAAAACCAAATGATTGGGAATAAAAACAACGATTTTAAATGCTCCTGTCTGTGAGTGTTAAAGTTGGATAATTTATTCATTAACTTTGTTAGGTGAAGAGAAAGTAATTTTGAGTAGTTACTGTAAAAGGTCAGATGGAAAACAAATTTTCTCTGTGTCAATAGGTTAACAAAATGTTATGCTTGCTGACTCTGTATAAAGAAGGCAACTCAGAGAGCACTTGACCTGATTAGCTCATCGGCAGCCCATTAGGAGGTTTTTCTTGGAAAAGAAATGGGAAACCCATTCGCACCATTTTTATCACCTTCCAAATTTTTGTATGCTATTGTGTATTAGATGCTTAGCTACTAGTGGTCATTTGATATGCAATTATTGGAATATCTAAGTTTGGGTTTAAAATTTCAGCAATCTGGGGCTCAGTCATTAAGTATCTGCCTTCAGCTCAGGTCATGATCCCTGGGTCCTGGGATCGAGCCCCACATCGGGCTCCCCACTCTGCAGGAAGCCTGCTTCTCCCTCTCTCACCCCCCTTGCTTTGTGTTCCTTCTCTTGCTGTGTCTCTGTCAAATAAATAAATAAAATCTTTAAAATTTCAGCAATCCAATGGCTTCTGGGTTCCAGAGGAAACTAAAAAGGCAAAATATTTCACACAAATGTTATCTTTGTTACCAACTTCATTTTGTATATGTAGATGGCTCATTTTCCCTGTGTATGATAAATTATATATACAGGTATATAATTATATATATATATATAATTTGTATAAATCATTTTTACATATATGGGGTAGGGAGAGGAAGGGGGGGATACCACATTATAATACTTATTTAACGTTTATCTCTATCAGCCCCCAACTAGACTCTGAACATCTGCAGAATAGAAACTTTGCACCTCGAGTTCTAACATGGTTTTCTGAATGTATTTTTCTGTTGACTGATTGTTCACAAGGACTTTCAGAATAAATTTATTTTTCTTACACTGGTGGCAACTGGTATATCCACATTTTGTCTCAATGCTCATTTCTCCACTTCTAATAAATAAGAAGGAATTAGGTTGGCCTTAGAAATTCCCACCTATGACTTCTTTTTAAACCCAAATGATTTCTCACATTTATATACTACTAAAAATGCCTGTGTATAAATAAGACCTAAGTATCTTCTTCCTTATCTTTAGGTTTTAAAAAAAGGATTGTTTGCATGTTTAAATGTTATAGTTCAACTGCTTTACTTTTTATTGTGTAACATGCTTACATTTCATTTCCTTGATTAATTATTTTCAGTGGAACTCACCATTTAAATGTTTGTTATTGTTATTTCAGTTTCTTAAAATGATTAAAAAATTTTTGAAAATGAATAAATAAAATCACAATGGACAAATACAAAGGATCTGCAACAAAGATATAAATATTGTAATTAATAATAAAGATAAAACCATTTTCAGGCGCCTGGGTGGCTCAGATGGTTAAGCGTCTGCCTTCGGCTCAGGTCATGATCTCAGGGTCCTGGGATCGAGTCCCGCATCGGGCTCCCTGCTCCACGGGGAGCCTGCTTCTCCCTCTGCCTCTCTCTCTCTCTGTCTCTCATGAATAAATAAATAAAATCTTAAAAAAATAATAATAATAAATAAATAAATAAATAAATAAATAAATAAATAAATAAATAAATAAAAAAGATAAAACCATTTTCATAGGTGATTTATACTAAGATGTAATACCCAGGAAAGCTACAAAAATCATCATTTCTATAAGTATGTAAAGAAACATGACTTGAAAACAACTAAATACTAAGACAAAAGTAGGAAAAAATTTTAAAAGCTATAATGAAGTAAATAATGTCATAAATATCTTACACATGACTAGAAGTAGAAATTAAAATAGTAACAATACTACAGAGGGGCAAAATCACTTATATGATAGACAAGCTTGAGAGACTCTCCTACAACATAAAGTAAAAGAAACCAAAAGATGAAAATTTTAGACAGAAGGGACTCAGTTCCTAAAGCAATGATTGGAAGAAATGGAACAACAGCGATAAGGATGCAATAAAATGAAGATTTTATTTAGCTGAGGAAAAAACCCTGAAATTGGTAAAACAAAGTGACTTACTTTGTAGCAGGAAAAATTAATTTTTAGAAGTTGTCATCTCAGAACATCCTGGTGATATTTTTAAATTTCAAGGAAAAGGAAAGAATTGTATAAGCAATCAGGTAAATTTAAAAGATGCTCTACAACCTCCAATTTCAGAAATGGAAGGTTAGTTTATTCATACCAACTTTAATCGTTAAAATCATTTTCTTACAAACATCAAAGAATTCAAAGGATAGTGAGGATGAGATGCCAAGACAAACTCTAGAAGAAAAGTAGATATCTAGAAAAGTAAACAGCCACAAAGCTCCTTTTTCCCTGAGGACATCTGCTAATCCAGATAAGATGGAGTTGCAATTTAGATGACTTGAAGAGGCATGGAGTAGATAAGTCAGAGTCCAGACCCCATCAGACTGGAGGAACCATATATGAGATAAGCACATTAAACTAAAACTCTGAAGTAAGTAAATCCACCTTCTTAACCACAACCCACATGCAGGGAACTTGAAGAGGGTGGGATTTCATGCTGAGCAACACAGAGAGGGGAAATGGAATAAGAAAAACCTGTCTCTTAAAAATGGTAACCACAAATGGTCTCTTGCATAGATTTTCAGCCTTAACTCACATCAGTGGGGTGGTCCAGGAAACCTCAAGCAGTAAATTTAATTTAAAGTTGTTCTGTACTGTTTATGCCTCTGGGGGTCTGACAGGCACAAATGCAAATCTTAACTAGAGGAGAAAACTTTACCCTATGCCCTAGGGAATCCTCACAAATAAGTTTTCAAGGACAATTGGCAGTACATAATCAAAAATAAGCAAGGCCACAAGGAAACATGATACTATGAGTGAGAAAAAAAACACAAACAGCCAGCAAAAAGAGATCCACAAAAATGTCACATATTGGAATAATCGGAGGATTATATAACAAATAGGCTTGCAAAGTTTAAAGAAATAAGGACAAGATTGAAAATATCTGAAAGGAAGTGGAAATTACATAATGTGACCTACAAGATATGAAAAAAAAAGCAATGAAAATAGAACATTTAATTTTAAAAACTCAACTGGATGTGTTTAATAACAGACTGAACAAAGGAGAGAATTACTAAACTGGAAAACAGACCATAATAAGTCACCCAAAATGTAGCATAGAGAGAAAGCAAAATACAGAAAATAAAGGAGTGGAGACACAAAAGAAGACAGAGATGGGCAATGATTAATTTGATTGAGAAGGAGAGAAGGGTTGTATAATAAAGACAGTATTTGAAGAAATAAAAGACTGATAATTTTCCATGGATGATGAAAGATATCAATCCACCTATTCAAAAGAAACTGCACTAATCAATAAGCATGTATAAAATAGTTCCCAAACCAAATAACGTGAAAGGGATTAATATCTGGAAAAATATAAAGACTTCTAACAATCCTAAAAGAATTTGAAAATTTAGATTGAAAAGAAGCCCACAAGAAAAATGAGGAAAGGAGATGAACAGGCAATTCATAGAGGAAGAAACTTGAGTGGCCAGTATTCATATAAAAAGATAATCAACTCAGTAGTAACAAGTGAAATGCAAATTAAAATAATGAGATACAGTTCACATTCACCAGATTAGCAATAATTTTAAAAGTTTGACAAAATCGGGGGGCGCAGCAAGATGGTGGAGGAGTAGGAGACCTGGATTTCGTCTAGTCTCAGGAATTCAGCTGGATAGGGATCAAACCATTCTGAACACCTACAAACTCAACACGAGATCAAAGAAAAGAATAGCAACCACTTTCTGAACAGAAAAGCGACCACTTTCTGGAAGGTAGGACGTGCGGAGAAGTGAATCTGAGGCGATATTCGGGAGGATAGATGGCGGGGGAGGGGCCTCCGTCACCCGCTTCTGGCAAGTGATAGAGCCATGGAGCACAAAATCGGAACTTTTAAAAGTCTGCTCTGCTGAGGGACGTCGCTCCGGTGGCTAAGCAGGGGGTGGACCCTCATGGGACAGTGTGGTCTCAGGACGCTCGGGGTCACAGAAAGACCGGGGGTGCCTGAGTGTGGCAGAGCTCCCAGGTATCAGAGCAGGGAAGCCGGCTGCAGAGGCGGAGCCCAAGCGCGGGCTCTCAGCTCAGGGTTGCCATAAACTGACTGGCAGTACTGACTGCCAGGGACCTACTCAAAACGGACATTAGTACGATGTCAGATCTAGGGTTCAGAATCATCACTTTAAAGATACTAGCTGGGCTTGAGAAAAGCATGGAAGTTATTAGAGAAACCCTTTTTGGAGAAGTAAAAGAACTAAAATCTAACCAAGTTGAAATCAAAAAGGCTATTAATGAGGTGCAATCAAATATGGGGGCACTAACTGCTAGGATAAATGGGTCAGAAGAGAGAATCAGTGATATAGAAGACCAAATGATGGAAAATAAAGAAGCTCAGAAAAAGAGAGATAAACAACTACTGGATCCCAAGGGCAGAATTCGAGAGATAACTGATACCATAAGACGAAACAACATTAGAATAATTGGGATCCCAGAAGAAGAAGGAAGAGAGAGAGGGGCAGAAGGTATAATGGAGCAAATTATAGCAGAGAACTTCCCTAATTTGGGGAAGGAAACAGGCATCAAAATCCAGGAAGCACAGAGAACCCCTCTCAAAATCAATAAAAATAGGTCAACACCCCGACATCTAATAGTAAAACTTACGAGTCTCATAGACAAGGAGAAAATCCTGAAAGCAGCTCGGGAGAAGAGATATGTAACCTTCAATGGTAGAAACATTAGATTGGCAACAGACCCATCCACAGAAACCTGGCAGGCCAGAAAGGACTGGCATGATATATTCAGAGCACTAAATGAGAAAAATATGCAGCCAAGAATACTATATCCAGCTAGGCTGTCATTGAAAATAGAAGGAGAGATAAAAAGCTTCTAGGACAAACAAAAACTAAACGAATTTGCAAACACAAAACCAGCCCTACAAGAAATCTTGAAAGGGGTCCTCTAAGCAAAGAGAGACCCTAAAAGCAACATAGACCAGAAAGGAACACAGACAATATACAGCAATGTCACCTTACAGGCAATACAATAGCACTAAATTCCTATCTTTCAATAGTTACCCTGAATGTAAATGGGCTAAATGCCCCAATCAAAAGACACAGGCTATCAGATTGGATTAAAAAACAAGATCCATCGATATGCTGTCTGCAAGAGACTCATTTTAGACCCAAAGACACCCCCAGATTGAAAGTGAGGGGATGGAAAACCATTTACCATGCTAATGGACACCAAAAGAAAGCTGGGGTGGCAATCCTTATCTCAGACAAATTAGATTTTAAACCTAAGACTGTAATAAGAGATGAGGAAGGACACTATATCCTACTTAAAGAGTCTATCCAACAAGATCTAACAACTGGAAATATCTATGCCGCTAACATGGGAGCAGCCAATTATATAAGCCAATTAATAACAAAAGCAAAGAAACACATCGACAACAATACAATAATAGTGGGAGACTTTAACACCCCCCTCACTGAAATGGACAGATCATCTAAGCAAAAGATCAACAAGGAAAAAAAGACTTTAAATGACACACTGGACCAAATGGACTTCACAGACATATTCAGAACATTCCATCCCAAAGCAACAGAATATACATTCTTCTCTAGTGCCCATGGAACATTCTCCAGAATAGATCACATTCTAGGTCATAAATCAGGTCTCAACCAGTACCAAAAGATTGGGATCATTCCCTGCCTATTTTCAGACCACAAGGCTTTGAAACTAGAACTCATTACAAGAGGAAAGTCAGAAAGAACTCAAATACATGGAGGCTAAAGAGCATCCTACCAAAGAATGAATGGGTCAACCAGGAAATTAAAGAGGAATTTAAAAAATTCATGGAAACCAATGAAAATGAAAACACAACTGTTCAAAATCTTTGGGATGCAGCAAAGGCAGTCCTAAGAGGAAAGTATATAGCAATACAAGCCTTTCTCAAGAAACAAGAAAGGTCTCAAGTACACAACCTAACCCTACATCTAAAGGAGCTGGAGAAAGAACAGCAAATAAAGCCTAAACCCAGCAGGAGAAGAGAAATAATAAAGATCAGAGCAAAAATCAATGAAATAGAAACTAAAAGAACAGTAGAACAGAACAACGAAACTAGGAGCTGGTTCTTTGAAAGAATTAACAAGATTGATAAACCCCTGGCCAGACTTATCAAAAGGAAAAGAGAAAGGACCCAAATCAACAAAATCATGAATGAAAGAGCAGAGATCACAACCAACACCAAAGAAATACAAACAATTATAAGAACATATTATGAGCAACTCTATGCCAGCAAATTAGATAACCTGGAAGAAATGGAGGCATTCCTAGAGATGTATCAACTACCAAAACTGAACCAGGAAGAAGTAGAAAACCTGAACAGACCTAGAACCACTAAGGAAATTGAAGCAGTCATCAAAAATCTCCCAAAAAACAAAAGCCCAGGGCCAGATGGCTTCCCAGGGGAATTCTACCAAACATTTCAAGAAGAATTAATACCTATTCTTCTGAAACTGTTCCAAAAATAGAAATGGAAGGAAAACTTCCAAACTCATTTTATGAGGCCAGCATTACTTTGATCCCAAAACCAGACAAAGACCTCATCAAAAAGGAGAATTACAGACCAATATCCCTGATGAACATGGATGCAAAAATTCTCACCAAAATACTAGCCAAGAGGATACAACATTACATTAAAAGGATTATTCACCACGAAGAAGTGGGATTTATCCCTGGGCTGCAAGGTTGGTTCAACATCTGCAAATCAATCAATGTGATACAATACATTAACAAAAGAAAGAACAAGAATCATATGATCCTCTCAATAGA
This sequence comes from Mirounga leonina, assembly GCF_011800145.1. NCBI lineage: Eukaryota > Metazoa > Chordata > Mammalia > Carnivora > Phocidae > Mirounga > Mirounga leonina. The sequence goes on from NW_023270739.1 coordinate 16,035,314, forward strand.
TGCAGAAAAAGCATTTGACAAAGTACAGCACCCTTTCTTGATCAAAACTCTTCAGCGTATAGGCATACAGGGTACAAAGCTCAATATCATAAAAGCTATCTATGAAAAACCCACAGCGAATATCATTCTCAATGGGGAAAAACTGAGAGCTTTCCCCCTAAGGTCAGAAACACGGCAGGGATGTCCACTATCACCACTGCTATTCAACATAGTATTAGGAGTCCTAGCCACAGAAATCAGACAAAAAAAAAGAAATAAAAGGCATCCAAATCAGCAAAGAAGAAGTCAAACTTTCACTCTTTGCAGATGATATGATACTTTATGTGGAAAACCCCAAAGACTCCACCCCAAAACTGCTAGAACTCATACAGGAATTCAGTAAAGTGGCAGGATATAAAATCAGTGCACAGAAGTCAGTGGCATTCCTATACACCAACAACAAGACAGAAGAAAGAGAAATTAAGGAGTCGATCCCATTTACAATTGCACCCAAAACCATAAGATACCTAGGCATAAATCTAACCAAAGAGGCAAAGGATCTGTACTCAGAAAACTATAAAATACTCATGAAAGAAACTGAGGAAGACACAAAGAAATGGAAAAACATTCCATGCTTGGAAGAACAAATATTGTGAAGATGTCAATGCTACCCAGAGCAATCTACACATTCAATGCAATCCCCATCAAAATACCATCCACTTTTTTCAAAGAAATGGAACAAATAATCCTAAAATTTATATGGAACCAGAAAAGACTCCGAATAGCCAGAGGAATGTTGAAAAAGAAAAGCAAAGCTGGCGGCATCACAATTCCGGACTTCCGGCTCTATTACAAAGCTGTCATCATCAAGACAGTATGGTACTGGCAGGAAAACAGATACACAGATCAATGCAACAGGATAGAGAGCCCAGAAATGGACCCTCAACTCTATGGTCAACTAATCTTTGACAAAGCAGGAAAGAACGTCCAATGGAAAAAAGACAGTCTCTTCAATAAATGGTGTTGGGAAAATTGCATAGCCACATGCAGAAGAATGAAACTGGACCATTTCCTTACACCACACACAAAAATAGACTCCAAATGGTTGAAAGACCTCAATGTGAGACAGGAGTCCATCAAAATCCTAAAGGAGAACACAGGCAGCAACCTCTTCAACCTCAGCCGCAGCAACTTCTTCCTAGAAACATCACCAAAGGCAAGGGAAGCAAGGGCAAAAGTGAACTATTGGGACTTCATCAAGATAAAAAGCTTTTGCACAGCAAAAGAAACAGTCAACAAAACCAAAAGACACCTGACAGAATGGGAGAAGATATTTGCAAATGACATATCAGATAAAGGGCTGGTATCCAAAATCTATAAAGAACTCATCAAACTCAACACCCAAAGAACAAAGAATCCAATCAAGAAATGGGCAGAAGACATGAACAGACATTTTTCCAAAGAAGACATCCAAATGGCCAACAGACACATGAAAAAGTGCTCCACATCGCTCGGCATCAGGGAAATCCAAATCAAAACCTCAATGAGATACCACCTCACATCAGTCAGAATGGCTAAAATTAACAAGTCAGGAAACGACAGATGTTGGCGGGGATGTGGAGAAAGGGGAACCCTCCTACACTGTTGGTGGGAAGGCAAGCTGGGGCAGCCACTCTGGAAAACAGTATGGAGGTTCCTCAAAAAGTTGAAAACAGAGCTACCATATGATCCAGCAATTGCACTACTGGGTATTTACCCCAAAGATACAAAAGTAGGGATCGAAAGGGGTACGTGCTCCCCGATGTTTATAGCAGCAATGTCCACAATAGCCAAACTGTGGAAAGAGCCAAGATGTCCATCGACAGATGAATGGATAAAGAAGAGGTGGTATATATATACAATGGAATATTATGCAGCCATCAAAAAGAATGAGATCTTGCCATTTGCAACGACGTGGATGGAACTGGAGGGTATTATGTTGAGCGAAATAAGTCAAACAGAGAAAGACATGTATCATATGACCTCACTGATATGAGGAATTCTTTTTTTTTTTTTTAAGATTTTATTTATTTATTTGAGAGAGAGAATGAGATAGAGAGAGCGTGAGAGGGGGGAGGGTCAGAGGGAGAAGCAGACTCCCTGCTGAACAGGGAGCCCGATGCGGGACTCGATCCCGGGACTCCAGGATCATGACCTGAGCTGAAGGCAGTCGCTTAACCAACGGAGCCACCCAGGCGCCCGGAAGTCAGTATTCTTATACACTACTGATGGAAGCAGGAATTAGGACAGCCACTTTGGAGGATAATTTGACAGTATATTAACTCAAAATGCTCATACCTCAAAATTCCTATTTTAGAACATTTTTCTTTTTTTTTTTTCTTTAAAGATTTTATTTTTTATTTATTTATTTGAGACAGAGAGAATGAGAGACAGAGAGCACGAGAGGGAGGAGGGTCAGAGGGAGAAGCAGATTCCCCGCTGAGCAGGGAGCCCGATGCGGGACTCGATCCCGGGACTCCAGGATCATGACCTGAGCCAAAGGCAGTTGCTCAACCAACTGAGCCACCCAGGCGCCCTAGAACATTTTTCTTAAAAAAATATAATTGGTGCATAATGAGACATTTACAAGCATATTAATTACAATGTTATTCATAATAATGAAAACTGCAAGAAAACTACATGCTCATCAACAGAGGAAGTGACTACGCAGCATTCCATTTGATGGAATATTTTGCAACAGTTGAAAGAAACTAACAAGATCTACGCTTTTCAATGTGAATAGATCGGAAAAGTATATTATTGAATAAAGAAGTAACTCAATTAGAAGCATAGGCACCAAGCTTATTAACAGTCTGAGGCTGGGGTTTTGGAAGAGAACAGGTAAAGGAGTAGAGACAAAGACGATTTTAGCTTTATCTGTTGTATTTGTAGTTTTCAAAACTGAATGCCTTCATATTTTGTTGTGTAATTAAAAATTAAATTTTTTAAATTCAATAATAAAAATTAGTAAGCCTGATAACAGAATATTCTTGCAACAGAGTTTTCATCAGTTGGTTAAATTTAATTCAAAGTGCAATCTTTTGCAACATCATACGGCTTAAGTCCATTTTTTGTATAAGTTAAAGTATATTATTCTGTGCCCAAGGTCTTTGACTCAGCCTTGGTTAAAATAATAGTTGTAATAATAGCAATGTGTTTCAACATTATTTAATGAGAAACTTTGAATTGTCAACACCAGTGCTTTTAAAATGCAAAGCATTGGGCTAGCCATTACTCTTTGTTCTAGCTAAATAATGGAGTTTAGATAATATTTATATACCAGTTACCATAAAATTTAAATTAAAACTATACTTATTCTGTATCATGTTATCTTAAAGTTTAATTTCTACCTAAGTTTACAGAATAAGACAGTTTTCCTATAATACTCAAAGGTTTGTTTTAATAATTTCAAGGACTGTTGACTTTTAAAATGTTGAGAATATAAATTCTTGTTATAGGAAACCACATTTTTTAGAATGTTGGCCCTAGAGAATTGTCTTTGTTCACATGAAACTGTAAACCATGTTTGTCATAGTTTGCATTTGCTCTCTAAGTTTACAATAGTCTGACACTCCCCTGACCTTCTCCCTACTCCAATCTTGTTAAAATTAACTCACCCAAAGTAGATGGCTTTTTTTGCACTATGAAAAGGTATACTGAAGACTTTTTTCTTGCAAAACTTATTTTTGCAATTAAATTAAGTGATTCAAACAGATTATTTTGAAGGTACAAAGCAGAATCTTATTCCATTGCACACGATTCATCAGGAACTTAATTTAAAGTAAAAGTTATAAATGGAACATCATAAACACAGCAATTAACATTCTGCTTTTCCCTTTACTACAATAAGTTCCTTACTGAGAAAGATTTAAACAGAAAAATAAAAACAGAAAAAAATATTAAAGAAAGCATGAGGTTTAAAAAGAAAATCTCTTGAGTAGAGAAGGTCTAAAACCATAAAAGATTGATGAATTAAACTATATATGAAAAAAAGTCTAAATTTTCTAAAGAAATAAAGTCAAAGCACAAACAATAAACTGGAAGAAAATTCACAATGCATATTACAAAGGGCTAAGGTCATAAAATGTATAGTGGATTTTATGAACACATAAAACAAAAATCAACAAGAAAAGTGAACAAAGGTCATGATCAGTTATAAAAGAAAAAAGAGTACAGAAGAAAATACAAATTAATCTTTAAAATAAAATGAAAAACTACAATGAGATTAATTTTCATTTATCAAATGAGAAAAAACTTTTAAGTTTCATAAAAGGAGAAAGGCACTCATATTTTGAGGTGGGAATTTCACGTGGTATAATCCCTATAAGAGCCACTGACAGTGTCTGTTAAAACTTTAAATGCACAAAATTGTCATTCCTATGTTCTACTTCTAGTATTATCACTCAAATATATTCAAATAATGTGCAAAGAAGTTGTACAAGCAATTCGTTGTAGCACTGCTCTTAATAACAAAAAACTGGAAACAACCTAAATTCCCATCAATTGCTCAAATAAATCATGGTGCATCTCTAGAATGGAATGCCAAATACAACCATGGAATAATATCCAAGACATCTTGTTACATGGAAAAAGCAAGGTACAGAGCAATATGTAAAATATGATTGTGGGTCTGTTTTTAGACTGTATTTCTGTATGAGAATAGGTACACATGACATCATAGGAAACATAAAAAACTGACAGCAGTGGCAGGACTGAGGGGCAAGGGTAGGAGGGAGACTTACTTCTTGTTGTACCTAGCTGATGCCTTTTGAATTTTTTCAAGTACACATATTACCTGCTTAAAAATGAATTAATTAAAATTTGGGGGGAGGGGAGAATATGTAAGTGCTTGATAAATTGGGCAATCTGGGTATAATATAATTTTCTAGAAGGATTAGCTAAAGAATAGCCACAAAAGCAAAACAAAACTTCAGAGACGAAGCAGTATAGTAGCTAGGGATCTTAATGTGCAAACCTGGATAAATAAGAGCAGCTGGATTTTACAAATCTGGAACGGCAGCTACCTTTCTCTTCTGTGGAATTGTGTCTAAGTTCTGGGAAGCTGACATTGATTGCAGGGGAGGGAATAGAGCAGATCTAGGGATGGAATCACCTCTCTACACAGATGTCCACTGAGACATCCACCATCCCAATTGCTCTGCAGTCATCAGTCTACATAGCTTAATGAGAAGCTGTCCTCTTTCCTATCTAAATAGCTGCTTCAGGATCTGCTGTTCTCTTTGCTTCCTCCGTACCATCTGAGAATAAAACAGGATTCTTTTTCCACCTGTTTTCATGCCATGTTAAGGAATGTGACTCTCTGTGAGGTTGGCATGACTTTATCTTTTTGGGTATGAAAGGCATCATGTCCAAGTCACCTATCCCATCCCCAAGCTTCTCTAAGTTCTGGCACCTCCCCAGCTGTCAGTCTGGAGAGAAGAGAGCAGGAACCCTTTCTCTGGGACCCCCTAGACTTCCTGCTTTCATCAATACTCTTCCATAGAACCTCCCTCTTCTCATCCCTGAGGAATCTTTTTCTTGTCTGGTAAAATAAGAAGCAGCCCTAATCTTTCTCATTGTTTCTCAGAAACATTTTGTCTATACCCTGAATCTTCTAACTTCACCTAAGTCTTAGGTGCCTTTTTCTACCATGTTAACATCACTTACCTGAGGAAAGGATCTCAGGGCCAACTTTCCTCCTGACAGTAGAGATTCTAAGAAGAGAAAAAAAGCATAGGTTACTAGTTCAACATTGAATATTAACCCACACTCAAAACAATGGAAGACATTAAATTGGTAGGATGGGAATTGGAACCAAGCACTCTGGCTGCAAGAGTGTCATTATACATAATCATTATTACTACAGTCTTCACATGTCTACTCACAAAACACCTCTGGTTGTCCATTGCAAAATATAGTGCATTACAGCAAATTTTCATCTCCAAATGAACTTCAAAAATACTATTTGAGAGAGAAAGATGACAGGGAGTTTAAGATGAAGGTTAATGCCCTGGGTGGTTTTAGAAAAGATATAAAGACAGAATGCAGAAGACACTCTCTTACTTTTACCTTCTGGTCAGTGAAAGTTCCCTGTCTCCAAAGTAGATGACAACATGATAAAGGGTAGATACATCCTACCATTTAACAGCTCAACCCCATATTCCTCCTCAGGGCCCTTTCCACAATTTGATTATTGGAAATTCCTCCCCATATATGTCAAATCTTTGGCCAGTGAGCCAGGGGTTCAGTACTACTATAACTTCATATTTCTTCTGGTGTCTTCATTAATATTTTAAAGAGGAATTGGGAGATGAGTCCCCCCTACCCAGTTAGGAGGATGCATAGGGAAATAATAGTTATAACTTGAAATTTTTCACAAAAGAACTAGAAATTAGTTACCACTCAACATCCCTTCCCATGTAATACACTAACATCTACCCTCATGGAAATTCAGACTCCTTAACATTGACAACACAGAGCAAATAGATTGAAAAGGGAAATTTAGATCTTACAAAATGAAAAAACAAAGTAGGCACCTAAAAGAGGATAATTTGAATATAAATATATGAAACAAAGCTGTTGGGAAAAGTAGTGAAGCCCTTGAAAATTTTTGCAAAAAAGTAAAAGACTCTACATGATCACACTAAAAAAAATTAAAAACATGAAGATAAAAATGTCATATCCTACTATCATACCATTTGTCAGAAAATGTATGCCAAAAATATAACACTTGATTCATTTCTTGTTTTAAATCAATGTGTAGTTAAAAGCTAAATTTTGTAATGTGAAATAAAATAAACTTACTTTAGTGATTGTATTTCTTTTTCAAAGTAATGATCCAATTTAAACTTTTTTTTAATATTTATCTTAAAATTTTTGCCACCATTTAAAATGATTCCTTTTTAAATGTCTTTTTTCTAGTACCCATTCTGCACTGATTATTAGGATTTATCTGTGTAACAAAAGTGGAACCAGAGGACTTTCAAACTGAAACCTTAAATCCCTATTCCTTGTTCTCAGTTGAGAATCCCACACAAAGTAAGTCTTTGTTATTTTTCCAAACCCCAGGAAACAGTGCACATAGAGAATTAGGTACAATGTGCTCACTTGTGAAAAATGTGCTCAATTTTATAATTTTAAATTATATGAATGGCTTCAAAGCCATAAAATTTGGAAGAAAACTAGATCTAACATTGTAAAGCTATTTTCTATTAAAATGGTTGATACTATATATAGCTCAAATATACATATCTTAAATTTATACATTTGAAAAACTCAACACAGATTACAGGATTAGGGTTCCCTACAGCTTTCTGACTAGATCTAAGCCTACAGCAGAAATAAAGATTCTTCCCCCCACCCCCACCCCCACACACACTATCTCCGTTAAGATGAAAAAAGAAACTAAACAAATCCAGACTAGTTCCTTTGATTAAAACCATAAATTGAGACTACGCTTTGCAGGATAGCTCTGTTGGACTAACTATACCTCTGGGGGCCAAACATCACACCATGTGTCTCTGATTCAGATCTTTTCCTGTGGTTGACAAAGAAAAAGGTTCAACATGAAAACAAAAATGGGCTCAACTTTTCTCAAGTCCTGAAGAAAAGCAGGGCAAGTTTGTTCTTAGAGCAAGTCACTTTTTAGATCTGAAAACAACCAGACTCCATGGTTTCTGGCCTAGTTCACTTTTCTCAGATTTCACTATCTAAAATCAAACACTTTTGCCAAAAACACCTTCTTCAAGATTCAATACCAATTAAACTAAAGCACAACGGCAGAGAAGGAATTAAGAGCGGCTCCAATGTTATTGTCTAAAAATCCATGACTAATATAGTTGAGGGTCATGAGTGAGACTAGAATAAAGAATCTAAGGCAAACATGCTTAACCTTGGATCCAAGGGTAGAATTTGAGAGTTTCATGAGCATGCGTAGGAGAAAAAAATTGTATCTTTTCTTCTTCCCTAGACTCTAACTTGACATTTCCCTTGAGTATAAATAGAAACAAGAAATCACAGCAATATTAGCAGCATCTATAACTTTGTCACCAATAGGAATCAAAAATATTTTCATATCACATTATAGTTACTACAGATACCTAAAAATATCATTTACACATATCACTACTTCAGAATTATGGTGATAGCTAACTGGTTGCTATCTTCCTGCCTAAAATGCTCAGCATGCAATGTGGATAACCAACTATTGAACAATTATTGTGCATTTCATAGTCATTTGTCCACCATATTCTCACATGTTCTCACTTTAAAATCACATGTTCTCACAGAGGGGACCCAGATCCATGTTGCTTTCCAGTATTCCCTACCTGCAATTATTGGCTGATCATTGAAAGAGATGAGTCTGAGGTTACCCCAGAGTTTAATGTTCTCATTTAAGCTAAGCATCAAAACCTTTATACTGTCTTTAATACATAAAATTAACTCAGCTATATTTTAAATGTATTATTTTGTAATTTAATGTGTTAATAAAGAGGTACATAAATGACTATGCTATGAATTTAATATTTTGATGTGTATATATAATGTTCTCTTTATAATTCAATATATCTTATTGTATTCATTTAATCTTCACCAGATGGTCAAAAGGGCCCATGGTACTAAAAAGATCAAGAGATGCTAAGAGGTCAAGGCAAAAACTATAAATTCAAAGCAAAATGCACTTTTCCCAGGCAAATTTGGGTCCATCGATATAATCAATTCATATGACTTAGGTCAAAAACAATTTTTTCACTGAAATTGGATACACAATTATCCTCTCTTATACTTCAAATATAAGTACTCTAAAGGAATTTTACAGTCAAAGGAGGAATACAAGAAAAAACTTTTAAATCTGGTAATGGTTAATAAGCTTTTTCTTTTTTTATTATCATGGCAAGCACCATGAGCCAAGACAGGACTCCTAGAGAAACTCCCTTCCCTAACCACCACCCAACATATTATATAAAACAGACAGTAAATTATTTTGTCAATACAGAAATAAACAAAATCCCCATCCACCCATCTTCAGCTGTGCTCAATACCAGATAGCTTCATTCAATTCTGCCAAAACTACCAGGTCTCATGTTAAACCACGGCCTCCTTCTTAAAAGAAGCAGTAAACAGTAGGAAGAATTCTGAGGTTCAATTTAAAATAGAATGACTCAAAGAATTCATTGGTATTCTGTTTATAAGACTGCTTTCCCACCTAATGTCATTTACTGTTTTTTCCTCACCACACAATGCACGTGTTCTTTTTACTCAGTAAAAGCCTTTCCCTCACTGACCTCTGAAAAATAGTCCTGAACCCCTCTTTTCATGCCTCTTCCTGCCCTTCCTTTTAAAAAACCTTAGATTGTGACTTAGAAAGTCCTCAACTTGCTATAAGAAATTTTCCCATTTTTACAATTTTTTTCTTTTATTTCTTTTTTTACTATAAAAACAGTACATGTTTTTTATGAAAACATTGGATAATATAAGAAAACCACCCATATTTTTACTACCCTAAGACAACCAATATATTTTTCTGTGTATAGGTTTTTTTTAATATACCACATATAGAATTTTGTATTTTGCTTCTTAAACTTAACATTCTATCACATAATTTTTTTTTTCAAATCTGATCACTTTTTCTGAGTTTGTTTTTGTTTTGTTTTGTTTTTTACATGATTTTTTGTGTGTGAAATTTTTCTAAATTTTCTTTTATAAGTAACAAGGATAATCATCAAATGAATATACTATGGTGTTCTTAATCATTCCCTCATTGATGTTTACCATTTCTTATTATGATAAGCAAAGCTGCAACAAACACTTCTATGCAACTCTGTATCTCTGGATCTTGGTTTATATTATAGTTTAGCCTAACAATTCTATATCTGGGAACCAATTTTCATTTCTTATCTGTGCCTCTTCACCTTATCAGAAATCTCTCTAGGTCACACTGTTTCCGTTGCTCATTCCCCTAACATATACTGACTGGATAGAATATGCCTCAAGGAATTTACAGTCGGAGGATAAATACAAAACAAAACTCACTTGGCAAAACACCTTGGTAAGTGCTATAACAGAATATTATTCAAAGTGCAATGGAAATACAGAGAATGGAGAGATTGGCTCTGCTGGGGGAGGTCAGATTTGGTTCACACAGAAGATAATCCCAGAGTTAGATCTTAAAGAAAGTGGCTTAAAAAGAAAGAAAGAAAGAAAGAAAATGCACTACAATCAATGATATAATAAGAAAAACATTTTCTGTGCTGACAGAGAGATGCCTAAGGTTGAAAGGGCTCTGAATTCAGAGACAGAGAGAGACTGAGACAGAGAGGGACAGAGGGAGGGAGGAAGAAACAGAGAGAGAGAAGGTAGTCCTACATAAGAATAAAACTAAAACTAGTCAATTTATAATTAAAGAGAGAAGATAGAAGTTAATGTTGATTTACCTCTCCTGAAACCTCACTAAAATAACTTAAAAGTTTAAGATAGGAAGTCACAGGCATAAAGAAAATAGTAGAGGAGATGAAAGCCACACAAATTTGGAAACAAGAAAGCAAACGCACAAGTAGTACTAAGTAGCAGCCCAGAGAAAGCTGAACGCAAACTGGCCATGAAGGAACCCCAGAACCAAACTGATTTGGGCGGCAGAATCCAAGACAGCTTCAGTAATTGGAATCCTCAGGTATCCCAGAGAGTGTGTAGTTGGAGCTAAATATGGCTGAACTGATTGAAAAGTCCAAAGAAGCGGCAGTAAGATTCCTGGACCACCATCTCCTACTACCAGCTGGTGACCACTCTTCCCCTACCTTGGCAGAAGATTGAGGCTTTCTTCTCTTACATACTAAACCAAGTGGATCCTGGAGTTAGGAACACATGGTTCATTGAGAATTGGAGTAAGGTGCATACTAAAAGAAAAAAAAATGGGGAAATATTAGAAAGAACATACCAAGTGGTGATATTTAGGAGGACCTACTTTTAACTTGCTTCCAAGAATACTGGTAGCCAGGCTTTTACAACTTTCAGGCAATGGATTAAAGAACTTTGCTCTGGAGAAATTGACTTATTGAAAAAATATATACATGTGTATTTTATGTATGTATATGTGTGTGTGTGTGTGTGTGTGTGTCTTTCTCCCAAGAAAATGGCCCATTTCTATCACCCAACCATGAAGCACATCATTTAAAACCTCCACACACACAGATACAGAGCTCTTAAATTACTCTTAAATATGATGGAACCACCAAAATCAACAGATGTTTGAGGAAAGACTATAACCCTAAAGAGAAAAACAAAAGCAAACCAAAAGGCATAAGGAGAAACTTGGAGAAAAGAGCCAATACTACAACCAGAAGAAAACCTCAAAAAATATAATTAATATCTTCCATAAGATAAGATACTGTATCCATGAACAAACACAAGATGATGAAAAAAATTCTTAGAAATTAAAAATATGGTAGGATAATGAAAATGGTAGGAGGGTTAGAAGATGAAGAAATCTGCTAGGAAGTAGACGAAAGGACAGGTTTTTTGCAATGTTTTCAATTTTAGTCTTTTTTCTGCTCAAGCTGTCTTTTTAATGTAAAAAGTCCTATTACATCTTGTTTGTACATCTTATATATATATTAAGAGTTTGATATCCATACTTTTTAAATATCATGCAGTTTGTTTCTGACAGAGTGATGAAAGTGGACATCATATTTCTGTTCTCAGCAAAGATTGTTTTTATACTGTACTATAATTATTTTCACACAAATGAAGGGTGTAAACAAAATTTTATATATTTGTGATCCCTAAATAATTCACAGCCTCCATTTTTCAGTAACAGCCTAAGATAACTTAAATGAAATGGATAATTTTTTAGGAATATACAAATTGATAAAACCAATTTAAGAATAAGTAAAATGAAAATCTTAACAGACCAATAGTCATAAAATAAATTGGAAAAGAGGAATATATATCCAGTGATATGCTGAGCTCTTAAAAGTGGATCATATGTATCTCTTCTGTGTTCAGTGACATCACATTGGTAGCTTGAAATCTCCCAAATTGGGAGTATTTATTACATCACAGAGATTGGCAAATGCTACAAATCAGGGCTTTTTTTTTTTTTTTTTCTTTTCAGAGAGCCAGTTGTTGAACATTTAACAGAATATGCCAGGAATACCCCTCCATCTAAAGTAGCTCCGGTCCAGTGGTTTCCAAGTAAAGTTCTATCAAACACTCTAGGACATTCCTGTATATTTTTTACTATCTATATTTAATTTCTTTCCACATAATCTGTATATTCCTAATTTTACAAAGTCCCCATACTTTGTCTCCATTCTGATTTGAATTCACACCAGTCAGGCTTTCATCCCCACTACTCCAATAGAACTTCTGGTGTTAAGGTTATTATGACTCCAGTGTTTGATAAATCCAATGATCTGTTCATATTCTTACCTTTCTTGACTAATCAGCACTGGTTGACACAGTTGAAGATTACCTCTTCTTTGAAACATATTCTTCACTTGGCTTCTAGGTCACAACACTACTATTTTTGCTCCTACTCATTCGATGTTTCTGAATTTGTTGATTCTTCCTCATCTCCCTGATATTTTAAAGTTGCCCAAAGGCTCAGTCCTTATATTTCCTCTCAATCTAAACTAACACTTTAGGAGATCTCATCCACTTAAAAACTTTATATACGTTATATAAACTGGTGAATACCCAATTTATGTCTCCAGCATGGACCTTATTCATGAAATCCAAATTCATGCAATCAATAGTTTACCATACTTTGCTATCTGGTTACCTAATAGACATCTCAAATTTGACATGTCTAGATACATAGTTTTTGCTATAATGAAATAATTGGTATCATATTCATCCTCCCACAATAAATAACCCAAAAATTGAACAAAAATAATTACACAGTATATACAAATATTAAATCATTATGTTGTACACCTGAAACTAATATAATGTTCTATGTCAATTATACCTCAATAAAAAAATTGAACAAAAATAAACGAAGAAACTGTTTTAAGCCTTGGACAAAAACAATACAGGTGTTATTCTTGAGAGGAAAAACAATGCATGAGATGAACTTCATATTCTTCCTGGCTTTCACCTGGAAGCATTTTACAAATAGCAGCACAGACAGTGGATCACAAATAGCAGAAACCTTGCTGAGTAGAGAAAGCAAAGTGAAATTTGTGAGGAAATATACCACAGCTGTATAGAATAATAGCCCCATATATCTGTATAATTATCCCTTTAGTCTCTGGATAAATACTAAGTTATGCATGCACAGAGCAAGATTCCAAGAGGCTTATAGGGAACAACTATTCAAGGGCCATGAGATTAATGCAGATTCCAAAGCTCTCACAATACTGAGAGATGTTTATGTTTTGACAAGCCCAGTGAAGAGACTTGGCTGAATACCCAAGCATTCAGTTGGAACCCTAGAAAGGACACTTCTGAAGATTTTCCCATTTCATTGTATGAGATTAACATAACCCTAATACCAAAACTAGACAAGAATCTTGCAAAAACAAGATTATGGACCTTATCCCTCATGAACAGTCTCAAAATTCTTTAACAAAATATTAACATATCAAATCTAAATATATATAAACAAATTATTGAGAGTTAGCTAAACTACTTCATGGTATTGCTGCCTCAGCATCCATTTTGTTTAGCAAACCAGGGTCTTAAACAGATACTAGACCCCTCATTGCAAGCACATGCCCCAGATAATAGCCCACAGAGTCACAAACAAATATAAGTTCCTCACATGATTTCCCCAACAGCCCTTGTGACCAACAGTCTCCTCAGCCTCTCAGGATCTTCCTTGCATGCCCTTAAATAAGACCTTCATGGAGTTTATCAAAACCCCATTCTTTTTGGTTTGAATTGAGCAATCCAGCCTTATTCTAGGAACACCAAAGCACTCCCCCCATAGACCCTAATAAATGCATGTGTCCCAGGTCCTGCCTCGTGCTCGGCCTACACCCTGCCTTGATCTCCCTATGTGGTCCCTTGAGGCATACTGTATACTTGCTTCAGGACTTATGAGTAATAAACTCTCTATTTTGATTTCTCTTGTGGTCTTTTATGGAACCATGGCTCACCATCCAACACCTTGTATTCAACTTAGTAAATGTTAAATTAACAAAGTCATAACAAGGATAATACCTTATGACCAAATGGGGTTTATTCCAGAATGCAAAGCACTGTAAAATAAGTCAATAAGTCACTGCATTAACAGAATTAAATGATTAATTAAAAAAATACTTCAATAAAAAAGCAGAAAAAGCATTTGACAAAATTAATACTTTTTCTTAATAAAAACCATCAGCAAAATAGTAAGAGAAGGAAACTCCTTATATTTTTTCCTTATATTTACAATAGTCTTCCTACTTTACCCTTTGTACCCCTAGAGTCTATTTTCAACAGAGCAACAAAGTTATCTTGTTAATTAGATTAATTTCACTCTTTTATCCAAAACACTCTTTGGCTTCAAATTTTGCTTCTGCAGTTTGCTCGAGTTGGAAATATATTAATTTGGTTATATATATCATACTCTCTAAACCAAGTACTAAAGAAATACAAAGAGATACAGAAAACAAGCAATAAATTTAAATGAATTACCAAAAAAAGAAAAGAAAAAGAAGATAGGGAAAGGAAATAAAGGGACAAAATCAGAGGAGACAAGCAAAAAAAAAAAAAAAAAAAGGAAAAGACAGACTTAAATGCAACCATCAATAGTTACATTAAAGGTAAATGATCCACATACTAATTAAAAGACAGTGATTGCGGGCGCCTGGGTGGCTCAGTTGGTTAAGCGACTGCCTTCGGCTCAGGTCATGATCCTGGAGTCCCGCATCGGGCTTCCTGCTTGGCGGGGAGTCTGCTTCTCCCTCTGACCCTCCCCCCTCTCATGCTCTCTCTATCTCATTCTCTCTCTCAAATAAATAAATAAAATCTTTAAAAAAAAAAAGACAGTGATTGTTAAATGGGAAAATAAAATTTTTTTTATTATGTTATGTTAACCATAACATAATAAACAATGGCCATACATTACATCATTAGTTTTTGATGTAGTGTTCCATGATTCATTGTTTGAGTATAACATCCAGTGCTCCATGCAGAACGTGCCCTCTTTAATACCCATCACTAGGCTAACCCATCCTCCCACCCCTCTCCCCTCTAGAACCCTCAGTTTGTTTTTCAGAGTCCATCGTCTCTCATGGTTCGTCTCCCCCTCCGATTTCCCCCCCTTCATTCCTCCCCTCCTGCTATCTTCTTCTTTTTCTTTTTTTTAACATATAATGTATTATTTCCTTCAGAGGTACAGATCTGTGATTCAACAGTCTTACACAATTCACAGCACTCACCATAGCACATACCCTCCCCAATATCTATCACCCAGCCACCCCATCCCTCCCACCCCCCACCACTCCAGCAACCCTCAGTTTGTTTCCTGAGATTAAGAATTCCTCATATCAGTGAGGTCATATGATACCTGTCTTTCTCTGTTTGACTTATTTCGCTCAGCATAATACCCCCCAGTTCCATCCACGTCATTGCAAATGGCAAGATTTCATTCTTTTTGATGGCTGCATAATATTCCATTGTAAATATATACCACTTCTTTATCCATTCTTCTGTCAATGGACATCTTGGCTCTTTCCACAGTTTGGCTATTGTGGACATTGCTGCTATAAACATTGGGGTGCACGTACCCCTTCGGATCCCTACATTTGTATCTTTGGGGTAAATACCCAGTAGTGCAATTGCTGGATCATATGGTAGCTCTATTTTCAACTTTTTGAGGAACCTCCGTACTGTTTCCCAGAGTGGCTGCCCCAGCTTGCATTCCCACCAACAGTGTAGGAGGGTTCCCCTTTCTCCGCATTCCCGCCAACATCTGTCGTTTCCTGACTTGTTAATTTTACCATTCTGACTGGTGTGAGGTGATATCTCATTGAGATTTGGATTTGGATTTCCCTGATGCCAAGTGATGTGGAGCACTTTTTCATATGTCTGTTGGCCATTTGGATGTCTTCTTTGGAAAAATGTCTGTTCATGTCTTCTGCCCATTTCTTGATTGGATTCTTTGTTCTTTGGGTGTTGAGTTTAAGAAGTTCTTTATAGATTGTGTATACTAGCCCTTTATCTGGTATGTCATTTGCAAATATCTTCTCCCATTCTGTCGGTTGTCTTTTGGTTTTGTTGACTGTTTCTTTTGCGGTGCAAAAGCTTTTTATCTTGATGAGGTTGCAATACTTCATTTTTGCCCTTGCTTCCCTTGCCTTTGGCGATGTTTCTAGGAAGAATTCACACTGTGGCTGAGGACGAAGAGGTTGCTGCCTCTGTTCTCCTTTAGGATTTTGATGGACTCCTGTCTCACATTGAGGTCTTTCAACCATTTGGAGTCTATTTTTGTGTGTGGTGTAAGGAAATGGTCCAGTTTCATTCTTCTGCATGTGGCTGTCCAATTTTCCCAACACCATTTGCTGAAGAGACTGTCTTTTTTCCATTGGACATTCTTTCCTGCTTTGTCAAAGATTAGTTGACCATAGAGTTGAGGGTCCATTTCTGGGCTCTCTATTCTGTTCCATTGATCTGTGTATCTGTTTTCCTGCCAGTACCATACTGTCTTGATGATGACAGCTTTGTAATAGAGCTTGAAGTCTGGAATTGTGATGCCACCAGCTTAGCTTTTCTTTTTCAACCTTCTTCTGGCTATTCGGGGTCTTTTCTGGTTCCATACAAATTTTAGGATTATTTGTTCCATTTCTCTGAAAAAAGTGGATGGTATTTTGATGGGGACTGCATTGAATGTGTAGATTGCTCTAGATAGCATTGACATCTTCACAATATTTGTTCTTCCAATCCATGAGCATGGAACGTTTTTCCATTTCTTTGTGTCTTCCTCAGTTTCTTTCATGAGTATTTTATAGTTTTCTGAGTACAGATCCTTTGCCTCTTTGGCTAGATTTATTCCTAGGTATCTTATGGTTTGGGGGGCAATTGTAAGTGGGATTGACTCCTTAATTTCTATTTCTTCTGTCTTGTTGGTGTTTAGGAATGCTACTGATTTCTGAGCATTGATTTTATATCCTGCCACTTTACTGAATTCTTGTATGAGTTCTAGCAGTTTTGGGGTGGAGTCTTTTGGGTTTTCCACATAAAGTATCATATCATCTGCAAAGAGTGAAAGTTTGACTTCTTCTTTGCCAATTTGGATGCCTTTGATTTCTTTTTGTTGTCTGATTTCTGTGGCTAGGACTTCTAATACTATGTTGAATAGCAGTGGTGATAATGGACATCCCTGCTGTGTTTCTGACCTTAGGGGGAAAGCTCTCAGTTTTTCCCCATTGAGAATGATACTCGCTGTAGGTTTTTCATAGATGGCTTTTATGATATTGAGGTATGTACCCTTTATCCCTATACTCTGAAGAGTTTTGATCAAGAAAGAATGCTGTACTTTGTCAAACGCTTTTTCTGCATCTATTGAGAGGATAATATGGTTCTTGTTCTTTCTTTTATTAATGTTTTGTATCACATTGATTGATTTGTGTATGTTGAACCAATCATGGAGCCCAGCGATAAATCCCACTTGGTTGTGGTGAATAATCCTTTTAATGTACTGTTGTATCCTCTTGGCTAGTATTTTGGTGAGAATTTTTGCATCCATATTCATCAAGGATATTGGTCTGTAATTCTTCTTTTTGATGAGGTATTTGTCTGGTTTTGGGATCAAGGTAATGCTGGGCTCATAAAATGAGTTTGGAAGTTTTCCTTCCATTTCTATTTTTTGGAACAGTTTCAGAAGAATAGGTATTAATTCTTCTTGAAATGTTTGGTAGAATTCCCCTGGGAAGCCATCTGGCCCTGGGCTTTTGTTTTTTGGGAGATTTTTGATGACTGCTTCAATTTCCTTAGTGGTTCTAGGTCTGTTCAGGCTTTCTATTTCTTCCTGGTTTAGTTTTAGTAGTTGATACATCTCTAGGAATGCCTCCATTTCTTCCAGGTTATCTAATTTGCTGGCATAGAGTTGCTCATAATATGTTCTTATAATTGTTTGTATTTCTTTGGTGTTGGTTGTGATCTCTCCTCTTTCATTCATGATTTTGTTGATTTGGGTCATTTCTCTTTTCTTTTTGATAAGTCTGGCCAGGGGTTTATCAATCTTGTTAATTTTTTCAAAGAACCAGCTCCTTGTTTTGTTGATCTGTTCTACTGTTCTTTTGGTTTCTATTTCATTGATTTCTGCTCTGATTATTATTTCTCTTCTCCTGTTGGGTTTAGGCTTTCTTTGTGGTTCTCTCTCCAGCTCCTTTAGGTGTAAGGTTAGGTTCTGTACTTGAGACCTTTCTTGTTTCTTGAGAAAGGTTTGAATTGCTATATACTTTCCTCTTAAGACTGCCTTGGCTGGGGGTGCCTGGGTGGCTCAGTAGTTAAGCATCTGCCTTCGGCTCAGGTCATGATCCCAGGGTCCTGGGATCGAGGCCCACATCAGGCTCCCTGCTCAGCGGGAAGCCTGCTTCTCCCTCTCCCACTCCCCCTGCTTTTGTTCGTGTTCTCACTATGTCTCTTTCCATCAGATAAATAAATAAAATCTTAAAAAAAAAAAAAAAAGACTGCCTTGGCTGTATCCCAAAGATTTTGAATAGTTGTGTTTTCATTTTCATTTGTTTCCATGAATTTTTTTAATTCTTCTTTAATTTCCTGGTTGACCCATTCATTCTTTAGTAGGATGCTCTTTAGCCTCCATGTATTTGAGTTCTTTCTGACTTTCCTCTTGTGATTGAGTTCTAGTTTCAGAGTATTGTGGCCTGAAAATATGCAGGGAATGATCCCAACCTTTTGGTACCAGTTGAGACCTGATTTGTGACCTAGGATATGATCTATTCTGGAGAATGTTCCATGGGCACTAGAGAAGAATGTGTATCCTGTTGCTTTGGGATAGAATGTTCTGAATATGTCTGTGAAGTCCATTTGGTCCAGTGTGCCATTTAAAGTCTTTATTTCCTTGTTGCTCTTTTGCTTAGATGATCTGTCCATTTCAGTGAGTGGGGTGTTAAAATCCCCCCACTATTATTGTATTGTTGTCGATGTGTTTCTTTCCTTTTGTTATTAATTGGCTTATATAATTGGCTGCTCCCATGTTAGGAGCATAGATATTTACAATTGTTAGATCTTCTTGTTGGATAGACCCTTTAAGTAGGATATAGTGTTCTTCCTCATCTCTTATTATAGTCTTTGGTAAAATTTAATTTGTCTGAGATAAGGATTGCCACCCCAGCTTTCTTTTGGTGTCCATTAGCATGGTAAATGGTTTTCCATCCCCTCACTTTCAATCTGGGGGTGTCTTTGGGTCTAAAATGAGTCTTTTGCAAACAGCATATTGATGGGTCTTGTTTTTTAATCCAATCTGATAGCCTGTGTCTTTTGATTGGGGCATTTAGCCCATTTACATTCACGGTAACTATTGAAAGATAGGAATTTAGTGCCATTATATTGCCTGTAAGGTGACTGTTACTGTATATTGTCTGTGTTCCTTTCTGTTCTATGTTGCTTTTAGGCTCTCTCTTTGCTTAGAGGGCCCTTTTCAAAATTTCTTATAGGGCTGGTTTGGTGTTTGCAAATTCATTTAGTTTTTGTTTGTCCTGGAAGCTTTTTATCTCTCCTTCTATTTCCAATGACAGCCTAGTTGGATATGGTATTCTTGGCTGCATATTTTTCTCATTTAGTGCTCTGAATATATCATGCCAGTCCTTCCTGGCCTGCCAGGTCTCTGTGGAAAGGTCTGTTGCCAATCTAATGTTTCTACCATTGTAGGTTACATATCTCTTCTCCCGAGCTGCTTTCAGGATTTTCTCTTTGTCTCTGAGACTCATAAGTTTTACTATTAGATGTCGGGGTGTTGACCTATTTTTATTGATTTTGAGAGGGGTACTCTGTGCCTCCTGGATTTTGATGTCTGTTTCCTTCCCCAAATTAGGGAAGTTTTCTGCTATAATTTGCCCCAGTATACCTCTGCCCCTCTCTTTCTTCTTCTGGGATCCCAATTATTCTAATGTTTTTTCATCTTATGGTATCGCTTATCTCTCGAATTCTGCCCTCATGATTCAGTAGTTGTTTATCTCTTTTTCTCAGCTTCTTTATTTTCCATCATTTGGTCTTCTGTATCACTAATTCTCTCTTCTGCCTCATTTATCCTAGCAGTTAGAGCCCCCATTTTTTATTGCACCTCATTAATAGCCTTTTTTATTTCAACTTGGTTAGATTTTAGTTCTTTTATATCTCCAGAAAGGGTTTCTCTAGTAAGTTCCATGCTTTTTTCAAGCCCAGCTAGTATCTTTAAAATCATCATTTTGAACTCTAGTTCTGACATCGTACTAATGTCCGTTTTGAGTAGGTCCCTGGCAGTCAGTACTGCCTCTTGTTCTTTTTGTTGAGGTGATTTTTTTCCGTCTTGTCATTTTGTACAGAGGAGAACAGATTAATGAGAGAACAAAATGCTAACAGGGTAACAACATCCTCAGAAAATATACTCTAAACAAATCAGAAAAGACCTGAAACCAGGGGAAAAGAAAGGGAAAGAAAGAAAAAAGAAAAAGAAAAAGACAAAAACAAAAAACAGAAGAAAAGAAAAAAAAAAAAGAATACGATCAAATATGATCAGGCTGGTGCATAGAACAGCACCACACACTAGATTTTGGGTGTATTTTGGTCTGTTAGAAGAAAGTGCCTCCCAAAATTTTAAAGAAAGAAAAACTTACATATGTACAAAAATAAGGGTTAATACGATGAAGGGATGGAATATGACCATAAAGATGAAAATTATAAAAGATTTTATAAAAGGAATTGATAAGTTGTTTGAAAAAAGAAAGAAGAGGATTTAAAAAAAAAAAGAAAAAAAAAGGAGAGAATGTGATCAGGCAGGAGACTAGAACAAAGCCATACACTAGAGATTTAGGATATATTTTGATCTGTTAGAAGAAATAGCATCTCAAAATTTAAAGAGAGAACTGATATATATATGCCAAAAATACGGGTAACTACTATGAAGGGATAGAATATGACTCTAAAAATGAAAAATAAAAAAGTTTTTTTAAAAAAGGGATTGATAAGATGGTTGAAAAAGGGAAAAAGAAAAATTGAAAAAAAAAAAGACTGTTAAAAAAAATTAACTTTGAAAGACTAAAGAATCATGGTAAAAAAGCCATGAATTCTATGTGCAGTATTCCCCTAGCACTGGAGTTCTGCCGTTCTCATTGATCGGTAAACTTGGTCTTGGCTGGCTGTTCTTGCTGATCTTCTGGGGGAGGAGCCTGTTGCTGTGGTTCCCAAATGTCTTTGCCGAAGGCGAAATTGCCCCGCCCTTGCCGGGTCCAGGATAAGTAATCTGCTCGTGTTGGCTCTCGGGAGCTTTTGTTCCCTGCAAGCTTTCCATACAGCTTTCGAGGACGAGAGTGAAAATGAGGCCTCCCAATCTCCGCCCCAGAGGAGCCGAGAACTTGGGGCTCTGCTCCTCAGTGAGCCCCTGAGAAAAACAGTCAATCACTCCCGTCTGCCCGGTGTCCGGCCGCACTCCGTGCTCACCCGGCCTGTGAGCGAGCATTTCTATCTCTGGCACCCGATCCCGTGTGGAGTCTCCAAACCCAGTAGATCCCTGAGGTGTGCTCCTGTGCCGCTCCTCCCAGGGGAGGAAGGAGATTCTCCCCGGATCTGCCACTTGTTGGGTCCCTGCTGGAAGAGCCCTGGCCCAACTGTGTCGTGGATCACAGTTTATGGTAACCCCGAGCTGAGAGCCTGCGCCTCACCTCCGTCTCTGCAGCTGGCTTCCCTGCTCCGATACCTGGGAGCTCTGCCACACTCAGGCACCCCCGATCTTTCTGTGACCCCAAGGGTCCTGAGACCACACTGTCCCGCGAGGGTTCCACCCCTCACTTAGCCACTGGAGTGACGTCCCTCAGCGGAGCAGACCTCTAAAAGTTCCAATTTTGTGCTCCGCTGCTCTTTTACTTGCCAGAAGCGGCCGACGGAGGCCCCCTCCCCCGCCGTCTAACCTCCTGAATATTGCCTCGGATTCACTTCTCCGCACGTCCTACCTTCCAGAAAGTGGTCACTTTTCTGTTCAGAGAGTTGTTGCTATTCTTTTCTTTGATCTCCTGTTGAGTTTGTAGGTGTTCAGAATAGTTTGATCCCTATCCAGCTGAATTCCTGAGACCAGACGAAATCCAGGTCTCCTACTCCTCCGCCATCTTGCTCTGCCCCCAATAAAAATATTTTTAACAGATCCCACTACACATGGTCTACAAAAAAAATCCACTTTAACAGTAAAACAATAGATCTGTTCCTATTATAATCAAGAACAAGTAAAATATGTCTGCTAGTTCTATTACTAATTAACATTATTCTGGAAATTTTGATAATGCAATTGGATAAGAAAGCAAATTAAGAGGTATAACTATTTAAAAAGAAGAAGAAAAACTAATAATGTTTGCAGATGGCATCATTGTCTATGCATAAAACTCAAAAGAATAATCTGCAAAACAACTAGGGTTTATAAAAAAATTAGTAGAGTAGTATCACAAAATAAATAAAGCTCAGTATTTTTCTACATTACAGCAATAATGAATTAGAAAATAAATTACATTCTTAATAGCAAGACAATATATATCACCTAAGAGTTAAACTCATGAGAAATGTGCAGAATCTCTGTGAAGTAAACCACAATATTGTTATTGAAGGACATAAAGAAAACATGTCTAAATGGAGAACTATATCATGTTACCAGTGAAGAAGACTTAATACTATCAAGATGTCAATTCTTCCTAAATAAATAAATAAACTCAGTGCAATCCCAGCGGGTTGAGGGTATATTTTTGGAAACTCAACAAATGATTCCAAAGTTCATCTGGAAGAATAATACATGAAACTGGTAAGAGATTTTGAAAATTATAGTAATGATAGAATTTTGACCTGCTAGAAGATAGAATATATTAGTATGTAAAATGATAATTAAAATACAATAGTACTGCCATAAAAACAAGTGAACAACAGAAAAAAATTTGAGTTTAGAATTATTTCTGTTTGAGCATATGATTAATGTGTAAAGAGTAGTATCTTACATCAGTGGGAAAAATAATTTAGTCTGTAAATAGTGAAGGAGTGCATGCCTAACAGTTATGGGGAAATAAGCCAGATTAATACTTTTTCCTATATTTAAAACAAATTCCAGACTCATTATAGATTTAAATTAAAAAATAAGATCTATAGCAATAAAGGAGTATATTTATGAATATATAATCTTAATGTGGTAAGGAAAATGGCACCTAAGGTATACAGGAAAATATTAAACTTGCTATAAAATATATTTTACTTGGTAAAAATTACATTAAAAATAAAACAGGCAAATGACTAAGAAAAATATATACAACATACCTTTAAGGAAAAGCTCATATCAATCCATAGAAAGTTGACAAAGTCATCAGAAGGAAACAAAAATCACTAAAGGAAAGTAAAGGAAAATTCTCAAAAAAAAGATAAAAAAGTATTTGACACCTAATAAAAGAACAACTTAAGAGGCATATCATATTAGAGTATCAAATAGACAAAGCTCTATCTATACAAATAAGAATAGGAAAATAGAAACTCTCATATGCTAATGGAGGAGTATAGGTTTGTATAATTTTTTTTTAAGATTTTTTTTAAAGTAATCTCTACACCCAACATGGGGTTCAAACTTACAACCCGGAAATCAAGAGTCACATGCTCTACTGACTGAGCCAATGAGGCACCCCCATATAACTTTTTGAAAAACATATTGGAATTCTTGAAATTTCATTAATATGCCACTTAAATTAATCCTAATGAAATAATAATGGATTTCACTAAATGGATTATTCACAGTACCTGCTTACAAAATTCCAGACAAAAGATGCCTCTACCCAGTTTTCTCGAAGAAATAAAATCACAGTAACAATGAAAAGAGAGAAAAGTGATCTTTGATAAAGCTAGGAGACACCTGTAACCCTGAACTATAATATTTGAGGAAGGGTTGCCAGATGCCGGAAAATGCTTAAAAAGACATCTGTGACTAAAGATCTCAAACAAATCAGGCAGAGCACAGTTATCTAAGTATGAGGCAAAACCACAATTCTTGACTGAAACAATGGGAACAGAATGCCTGGGCCTTTAAAGGGAGCTTCACTGGACCCCACAGAATAGGCAGAGGAGGTGGGACTAAACAAGGAAATACATATTTTTGAGAGAAGCAGTGTGTCAATGTGGAAGGGTAAAGGAAATGGATCTTGAATTACAACTGGTCCAGAAACTGCTGATTTCTTTGAACTAGGAAGAAATAAAGGTTGAAAGAGTTCACATACACACACACCACTGAGTCATAAAGAGCTTTGCTGTGAACCAAAGAAAGTTACTGCTTGCCTAGAACACTACTCTAGTCTCTCCCCTGAAGGAACCTCTCACAAGTAACTGAAAGAATTCACCTCATTCACAAAAGTAATAAGAAAAAAAACAAAAAACAAAAAAACCAGCCAAGTATCTATGCAAAATTACTTTCAGGAAAAAGAAGAAAAATGTGGGAAAAACAAGTGGCAGGTGATGAATACACACCAGAAAAAATATGGCCACTGCTCAGATAAAAATCATGAACAAATATATGGTCATGAATAAAGTCACCTAATGAATCAAAGAGCTCAAAGCAGAGAACTGAAGGAGATGAAACATGAGCTGGCAGACTTAAGAAATAAACAGAAGAAAAAAATAAATTCATCCAAGAAATCAAGGCCACATTGAGCAGCACAAACAGCCATCACTGAAATTACACCAAGGAATAGAAGAACAGGATTGAGAAAAGCAAGCAAGATGACAGATACAAATTATAGACTAAAACAATAATAAAAAAACCAACACAAAACAAAGAGAGAAAATAATTTAAAGATGTAATTTTGAAAACCTGAGACTTAAACCTATAAGTTGAAATAGCAGTTCATACAAAAACAACAACAAAACTAAACTAATGCAATGAGATCAGAACACTAAAACTTATCCTAGCGATATCACTGAACTATAAAGATGAAAAAAAAAAACAAAAACAAAGAACTATGGGCATCAGGCAAAATGAGTAAGTCACCTACAAGTTTGAGGTAGACTCCCTGTTTCCTCTAAATTTCCTCTTATTTCTGGCCACCCAGGTAGACAATACACTTCCCAGCTTTCTTTGTAAGTACTTAGAGTGGACACATAAATATGTTCTGGACAACTGGATATGGACTATAGTGAAGTGTGCAAAATCATCTGCAATTTAAAGAAAACCTGCTTTCTCTGAATTTTGCCTCTTTTTCTCTTCTGCAAGCTAGAATGTAGATGTGCCAGGGTCCCACCTCCAATCTTGGGGGTGAGAATAATGCCCTAGGGGGATGGTAGAGCAATAAGATAGAAGAAATTGCTCCATGGATGACTTTATGTAGTATTTGTTCTGATAACCTAGACCAGACAGACTAATATGGAAGAGAGGATATAAAGTTCAATCTTATTTAAATCATTATATCTCATATTTTGCTACAGTATCACATTCTTTCCTGTACCTAATATAAAGGGAAAGAAATTAGACTGGCCTCATACTTCACAATATTCAGTGCTGAAAGACAGATATGGTACTTACTGTCTTGGTCAGTTTCAGGCTGCTATAACAGAATAGCATACACTGGATGGCTACAAACAACAGGAATTTATTTCTCACAGTTACAGTTCTGGAGGCTCGGAAGTCTAAGATCAAGGTGCCAGTAAAGAGCCTGCTTCCAGGTTCACACATATCCATTTTCTCACTGTGTCTTCATATGGCAGAAGAGGTGAAGGAGTTCCCTGGGGTTTCTTTTATTAGGGCAGTAATCCCATCCATGAAAGCCCCCACCCTCATGATATAACCACTCCCCAAATCCCAACTTTTAAATACAATCACATTGGGGATTAGGTTTCAACATATTATTTTGGAGGGATACAAACAAGATCCAATCAAAAAGCTATTACAAACAACAAGATAATTTAATTTGATAAAATACCTAGGTTCAAAATTAATATAAAAGTAATTCCACTTACAGCTTTGATAGACATGCTTGTATCAAACCAAACCTCGCTACAAAAAAACAAACAAACAAAAAAAAAAACACTAGAAAGTTTGGATAAAATAAAACAACATGTTTGAAAGCATTAGAAACTCTCCAGGCAGCAGAACATGAGAGGTAAATCTCTCCAAGAGTCAAGAAGTACTGAGATAAGCTCAACATTCTATTCTACTCTTCCTCTGAATGCATTTACTGATTTACAAGTGTCTAGCATCTGAGAATTCAGCAGAAAATGTTGGCCATGAGGGTGAGAAGCTGAGCAGAACTTTCTGTAGTCTCAAAGGACTGGAGAGAAAAGCCTGGAATTCAACAAGACAGCTAAGACTTGAGAATTCAAGAATTTCAGAAGGAATGGAAATAAAAGATGAACCCAACATTCAACTCTGTAATTAACCTCCAGGCATTATTTAATTCATAAATAACATGGAGCTAAGAACATAAGAAGCCAAGCAGAGAGTTGCAGCTAGGATCCTCTATCAGTTTGCTGGGGCTGCCATAACAAAGTACCTCAGACTGGGTGGCTTAAACAACAGAAATTTATTTTCTCACATTCTGGAGGCTATTGTCAGGATTGGTTTCCCCTGAGGCCCCTCTGTTTCGCTTGTAGATATCCATCTTCTCCCTGTGTCTTCACATGGTCTGCCCTCTGTGCATGTCTGTGTCCTAGTCTCCTCTTTTTAAAGTACACCCGTCACATTGGATTAAGGCCCACCATAATGACCTCATTTTAATTTAATTACCTCTTTAAGATCTCATCTCCAAACACAGTCACATTCTGAGGTACTGTAGATTAGGATGTATGAATTTGGGAAGGACACAATTCAGCCTATAAGCCTATACTAAGAAATAGAGCAAAACTTTAGGTAGTTTATTGATGCTATACCTCAAGACCCATCAAGGAGGTGAAACTCTAGTAAACATGCCAAGCATTTAGTTAGGGCTCCAAAAAGATTACTTCTTACAGTCAAACTGGAAGTGGATTAGCCTTCATGTACACTGGAATCCATCTTTGAACCACCTCGATCCCAGACTAGACTGAGGTGAACTCCCTGTCAGAAGCAGCTACAAATCTTCTCTGAAGAAAATGACAGCATTCAGACTCTCAAATTATCTTGAAAAATTTCAATATTTGTCATTTGATCAAAAATTACAAAGTATAAAAGGAAATAGAAACAAATAGCTGAAAACAAAGAGGAAAAGATTCTCAGTTATTATTCGAATACTGGAGATCCAGAGTTCTATTCTAGATGTACTATACCAGTTTCTCAAAGATATCCAATAGATTTGAAAGTAAACTAACCACCTGTTGAAACAAAGCCTAACCATCATTAAAGGAAGACAGTAAAATAAAGACATTCAACAATGTAAAACGCACAATGAACAGTATTTAATATAAAATTACTCAGCCTGCCATAAAGCAGAAAAATGTGACCCATAAACAAAAGAAAAAGTACTAAAAAACACATAATCAAAAATGACAGTGATGATGAAACCAGCAAACAAGAGTGTTAAGACAACTATTATAATTATGTTTAAGTATTTAAAGCAAAACACACACACAGTAAGAAAGAAACTGTATGAGGTCTAGAGATCACGTCAAAGATAGGAGCAAAGTTATCATAAATAAATTGCTAAAAACTGATGATAAAGAAAATATCTTAAAAACAACCAGAAAAAAATACATGCTGAACAGAGGAACAAAAATGAAAATAACTGAAGACTTCTCATCATAAACTATGCAAACTAGAAGAGGGTGAAAAAACATCTTTAAACTACCAAAAAACAAAAACAAACAAAACAAAACAAAACTTGTCAATCTAGAATTCTACATTCAGTAAGGATATTCTCCAAAATAAAGATGAAATAAACATATTTTAATTAAAGACATCTTCAAAATGTTGATAGAATTTATCACTAGGATCTCTATATCGAGAAGAAAAATAATACCAGATGGCAAGTTGAATCTACACAAAAGAACAAAAAGTACAAAAATGGTAAAGATGTGGATAAATGTAAAACTGTACCTCATTTTTAAAATTTCTTTAAAAGATACCTGTCCATTTAAGTCAAAAACTATAACAATGTATTGTGGAATTTATAGCATGTATGTAACACAATACTACTGTTAAAAACCATATAGGGGCATCTGGGTGGCTCAGTCAGTTAAGCATCTGACTTCGGCTTAGGTCATGATCACAGGGTCCTGAGATGGAGTCCATCATGGTTGGGCTCTGCACTCAGCAGGGAATCTGCCTGAGATTCTCTCTCTCCCTCTTCCCTCTGCCCCGCTCCCTGCTCTCTCTCACTCATTCTCTTTCTCTCTCTCAAATAAATAAATAAATCTTTTTTAAAAAATCAAGATAAAGAAGAGACATTTAAGGGAGTAAGATTCCTGAAGAGATGGAAAAGGTAGGATAGAACACACTGGCAAAGGATGGAATTGAACAAGAGGTGGGATATTGAAACAAAAAAGGAAAATAGAACAAATGGGTGCAATGAAAAGAATGTTGTAGAAGCTAAAGGTAAAACTTATGGAATTACTCATTGGATCATTTTTTTGCATAATAGAATTTTTAAAAAACCAAGGTTATGCTTTTCAAAGAGTCTTAAGCTATTATGGCATATCTGTGAATGGAAAAGAGAGAGATAGAACTCCTGGAGGATTCCCCAGTAGTGTTGAGAACACAGTTAAATTAGACGCCATGAAGCTGAAGGGACTCTGTGTTTCCTCCACAAGTACTTAATGTGCTGCAGGTGAGAGGAGGATGGGAATGTCTGGATATAGTTTGGTACTGGCCTTCTTTAGGACCAGCAGGACAAAAGAATAGGAAGTAATATTATTGAGGATGATAAAGACAAATTGAAGGAGTGGATTGCAGGGTACAGGATAAATACAGAAAAAAAGAGGGGGAAGACAAAAGTGAACTACTATATTGGGACAAAATTAATTGGAAAGGGACTGAGAGAACTGATATAGTCAAAAAAGCACTGAGAGTTGGAGACACAGAGAACAGAGCCTCCTCTAATATCTGCAGGGAATTGGCAAGCATACAAATGGACCTACTTATAAATTTAAGGGTAATATGAATTGCCCAATATTGCAAATGTTCTTTGGCCTCCATGGGCAACCATCATGAATACTGTGCTAATTTGGGAGTATCTTCAGAATCACAAATTGGAATGTGAAAGAAAAAGTGACATTGGCTTAGGACCCTCTCTTTGGGAGGTGATGAAATGTATAAGAGGCTAAAACTATTTGCTAACATTTGGTAAAACTGTTGCTTGTGATAACTTGGAAGACAGATCATGCATTAAATGAACTTGTAGCCCTAGGAGAAAAGACAAGAAAATAGAAAGAGAGTAGCAAGACTTAGTTGCTCTAGGTGTGCTTGGCAGGTGTTGTAGGTTAAATTGTGTCCCCTCCTCCCACCACCAAAAAAGATTTATTGGATTTCTAACCCAAATACCTCAGAATGTGACTTTATATTGAAGATACAGATAATCAAGTTAAAATGAGGCCATTAGGGTGAACTCTATCCAATGTAATTGCATCAAAATAAAAAAGGGAAATTTGGGCACAGAGAAACACCCATACAGGGAAACACCATATGAAAGTGAAGGCAGAGATTGGGTGATGCATCCACAAGCCAAGGACACCAAAGACTCTCAGCTAGCCACCAGAAGCTAGGAAAGAGGCATGGAACAGTTGTCCCTCACAGCCCTCAGAAGGGACCAACACTGCTGACACTTTGAGCTTGGACTTCTGGCCTCTGGATCTGGGAGACAATACATTTTTGTTTATTTAATTATTTTGTTTATTTAAATTTATTTTGTTTATTTAAGTTTATTTAAATCAATACATATTTGTTTATTTAAGCTTGTAATACTTTGTTACGTCAGCCCTAAAAACTAGTACAGCAAGGTATTACAAAAAAGAGATGAACTCAGAAGTCAGAAAAGAATTGACCAATGTGCAAACAGGAATAAAAGGGGATAAGTCCAGGAACTGGAGAACTTGATTAGAAAAAGCAACTGCTTTTCCATCCCAAATAATATACAATTAAGCAACAAATCCTGATAAAAACTCAGCCTCAAGGCAAGGATTAAATCAAGGGTATGGTTGTCACATTCATTGTTAAATATTCTGAATAGGTTAAGATGTCCCAAAGCAAGGTTTTAATACCAATAAATCTTTTTCAGTTGTATGAAATGGCTTACAAAAAATAAATTTAGAGCATGGATCTTCATCAACTGAGAAATGGAGAGACAGCTTAAAAAATGCTCAGTTCTCCTCATACCCATAACCTGGATTTGAAGGATAGGAATCTTCAACAAATGGGTAATTCAGTGAATGTTAGCAACAAGAAAGGCTAATATTTTTACATACAGTGTAAACTTCAAAGGAGGTATTTTTATCTAAGGAACTAAAATGATTACAAAATAATTTCCCTGAGACAGTCTCTATTTTATTCACAGTTGTATTCTCAGCACCTAAACCAGAGCACTTAGACTAGTAGCTTCTCAACAAATATTTGCGATTGCCAAGAATAAATGATGAAAGGGAAGCCAGAAGAATGTTGGGCTTTTCTCTGCTTGTTCCTCCTGGGTCCCATGATGCTGATAGAAGGGGAAAATGAGAAACCCACTTAAACAGTATTCTCAAAGGGAATTGAATTCAACTGACAGTAAGGAGGTAAAGGGAGCATTTATTTGAGAAATTTGTATAAGACTGTGTAGGGGTAAAGATACAAATGTAGGGATCCGAAGGGGTACATGCACCCTGATGTTTATAGCAGCAATGTCCACAATAGCCAAACTGTGGAAAGAGCCAAGATGTCCATCAACAAAAGAATGGATAAAGAAGTGGTATATATATATATACAATGGCATATTATGCAGCCATCAAAAAGAATGAAATCTTGCCATTTGCAACGACGTGGATGGAACTGGGGGGTATTATGCTGAGCGAAATAAGTCAAACAGAGAAAGACATGTATCATATGACCTCACTGATATGAGGAATTCTTAATCTCAGGAAACAAACTGAGGGTTGCTGGAGTGGTGGGGGGTGGGAGGGATGGGGCGGCTGGGTGATAGACATTGGGGAGGGTATGTGCTATGGTGAGTGCTGTGAATTGTGCAATACTGTTGAATCACAGATCTGTACCTCTGAAGGAAATAATACATTATATGTTAAAAAAAAGAAAAAGAAGAAGATAGCAGGAGGGGAAGAATGAAGGGGGCGAAATCGGAGGGGGAGACGAACCATGAGAGACGATGGACTCTGAAAAACAAACTGAGGGTTCTAGAGGGGAGAGGGGTGGGAGGATGGGTTAGCCTGGTGATGGGTATTAAAGAGGGCACGTTCTGCATGGAGCACTGGGTGTTATGCACAAACAATGAATCATGGAACACTACATCAAAAACTAATGATGTAATGTATGGTGATTAACATAACAATAAAAATTAAAAAAAAAAAAAGACTGTGTAGGGGTTCTTTGGTCCTAGTCATCCATAGGCAGTCTTGCCACTAATTTATCACTGTCTCCCTAGCTTACTTCTCCCAGAACTAGTACAGAAGTCTCTTGTAAAGCCCACAAATTCTATAATCCCAACTTTTATTTTTTAGCAGATGATTCTATTTCCCTTTTTTTACCGAGAGGATTGAAACCATTCAACATAAGCATTCTCATCGAATCCTGTCATTTTAGTCTCTAAGTTGTGAAGAAGATTGAGACTCTCTAGGATCTATGTCACAGATCAGGACATTGCCTCACCTTTAAGGCTGCATATCTGGGCTCCTACTTCTTTACAATGAGAACATTTTTGCTCCTTACATTCATGTAGAATATCTGTTCTTTGCTGAATTGGAAATCGATGCCTTGGTTGTATTGCCCTTCACCTTGCACCTCCCCATCATCTGCTCCTTCAGACCAAGGACTCTTT
This sequence comes from Mirounga leonina, assembly GCF_011800145.1. Classification (NCBI taxonomy): domain Eukaryota; kingdom Metazoa; phylum Chordata; class Mammalia; order Carnivora; family Phocidae; genus Mirounga; species Mirounga leonina. Next base: position 16,067,410 of record NW_023270739.1, read on the forward strand.
CTGAAAATCTTGAGATAAATACTTCCAAGTGTAGAAAACTCCCAATTTTTTGGCTCTGGCTACTAGATTAAAAGCATCAACAGTCCATATGCACTACCATTATGTAATACATAGGAAAGAAACCAAGGCACTAGAACTTAGTTAAAATCATTCCACAAACTAGGCCCATGCTGGAACTACACCTCAAATTTCTTACTCTTTCACCTACTTGCAAACATCCTTGTTCAGTCACTTTCTTGATGTGCACCTTTCTTATGAGGTCTCTAATCACATTCTAGTTCTTCTAAAGCCACGAGAATATTTCAGAAATAGTATTTTCTATAATGTGTTCCTGCTCACTATCATATATTCACCCAGATGTCCCCTGGTCACATCTATCCCATGATAGCTAGGTGAAATGGGTTTGAGTCTCCACTTCCAGTCTGTAGAAATCCAAAGTTCTCTTCAAGATTTCTACAAATCCCCAAGGCTTATGTTTTTATGATCTCTTCTGCTCAGTTCTACATTATATTAATCCAGAATTAAATTCAGCTTCTTCATTCATTGCCATAGAAAAGCCTCTATTCACACAAAATATAGATTTTCCTGAATATATAGGGAACACAAGGAAGGACCACAGCCTACACCACAGAGCAAATAGCTTAGAACTCCATATCAACCATCCCTCTTCTCCAGAGTCCTTTCTGGCGATCTCGCCACTGGGGATTCCTCTGTTCCCCCTCAACATACTCAGCACCTAACTTCATGTCTTTCTATAAACTCCCCTCTATTGTTACTCCCTACCCTCTCCAGAAAACCCAGACCCCAGAGGTTTCACTGTCTACCTCCAAGGTGTTTTTCCAGACAAGTACTGTTCCTACCCTAAGAGGAATTTTGATGCAAGTTGTTAGGTTAAGATCCATTTTGGTTTCTGGAAATCGTTTATTAATTGTAGTCTTGCTTTCCTTTGTTTCTTGAATGAGGAAACTGAGGCTCAGGGATTTTAAGTGCCTTGCTTACTTTAGCTCTTAGAACAGTGTTTATACAGACTACCTGATTCAGAATCACTGGGTGGTTAGATTTTTTTTTAATGCTGAATTTGGGGCTCCACCTTTGATCAACTGAACAAGACTCTCAAATAATTTTTAGGCACACAAAATCACTGCCTTAGACTTATAACTTAAGGATGGGGGGGGACCACTAAAAGTTGCTATAAATTTAATTTAAATCTAAGCTGTAAGAATGACAATTTGGATTCATTTAGCACCCAAAAAGATTTTAGACAACTTTGACACAGGACAAAGTAAATACTAGAGTCATTTTGGTGGAAAGAACACCAGACTAGCAGTCAAGGCTAATTGTGTGACCTTGAGCAAGTTACTTAACATCTCTGGACCTCTGGTTCCTAGGGGAAAATACTGCTTTCCCTACTTAACTCCAAGGACTAGGAGAAGGATAAAATGAGATCACATTTGTGAAAACACTTGTGGGAGGAGGGGAAAATAAATAGCTCTCTACAACTGCTAGGTATTATTTCAAAGTCCTGCTTGGGCCTGGAAAATATCAATCTTCTGCATGTTACCAGTATGCTAGTAAGGCAGCCTGTGGAGTTTTTCAAGAAGCTAGTAGGATCCAAGTTAGGCAGCTCATTGCTCAGGCTGAGTAGCCAGAGAGGGGAATTCTTGATTCAGAGCAGCATCTGTTAGTGATTACAGTTTCAGAGGCATGTGCCTGAACTGAAGGCAATGCTACAGAATTGGTCATAGCAGCAGTCCCAGTGGTAAAACAGATTCCATCTTTAAAGTGGATATGAAAGGTAAACATGAAAGCATTATGCTACAATCACATGGAGTAAAACGGTGCTTGTTTAACACCCCCCACAACATATTCACAAACACACAAAGGAAAACAACAACAGGCAAAGGGTTATGCGCAAGAAAGCCTAAGGAAACAATTACCACCATCAAACTCAGAAGAGCTCACTTGCACTCTGCTAATTGCACAATATATTTGCAGAGTGGGCCTCTTTGGCATCCATTCCCTGACATGTTCTTCCTTCAAAACTCAAGTTTGTTCAATTTGGATCCTTGGCAGAAAAAAAAATCCCTCATCCAAAAATCACTATGAATTCTGTCAGAGATCTGACTATAGTTAAAGTAAGCAAATTTATTATAACTCAGAAGATATGATGGACTTGGAACAAAGACCAAAGATCTGGGCCCAGTGTGGAAAAGAGTGATCCTAGGATTTCCAGGTGGGCCAGGTGAGTGAGAAGTTCTGAACATGACTGGAGTAGAAGAAAGGTGGAGGCAGAATGAGGATTTTATTAGAGCTTTTTTGTGAAAGTGCATTTTCTACCTATAAAAGGGGATGTTTGTATGTGCTCAAGTTGAACTTAGAAAGCCTAGAGAAGAGTCTCTTTAAAAATTTAAAGAAAAAGTCAAGACTAGAAGTTTAATGTAGGTCAGAATTTACTCATGAAGCTGTAAATTTCAGCTGACTGTACATGAGTCAAAAACATGATATCCCACACCAGGGGAGAATCCTGGTTTTAATGGGGAATACCTAGAAGATACTCAGAAAGTCAGCAACTCGAATGGCCTGGCTGGTTTAAGTTCCATTTTTCTAGAAGCACTTGAAGAGAAAGCAGGAAGAGCTATGCCTATGCCTAAAGCAAGTGGCCAGTAGGAGAAAAGAGAGGCAACTCTGACTATATGATGCATGTATCCAAGGATGATCTTAGCACAAGAAACCTGCTCCAGTAAAGCAGAGCACCGGTCCTGTGGGCCACATTCACTATGGCCAGAGGAGGAACAGAGGAGATGAACTATAGTCATTTCTATTTGGTTAGAAGTTTGTTTGTTTGCCTTCTTGTTTGTTATCCATATGGAAATGAATGGTCACCTCATAAACTAAATCTAGCCACAAATCCCTTAAATCCATCTTTTTTTTTTTAACATAATGTATTATTTGTTTCAGGAGTACAGGTTTGTGATTCAGCAGTCTTACACAATTCACAGCGCTCACCATAGCACATACCCTCCCCAATGTCCATCATATCTTACAGAAACTACTTTTTAGGGCATGAAACAGACTAAGAAAATAAAATTGTGGGGTGTAGCAGAAACATCATTTAACTAGGAGTGAAGAGGCCTGGGTTCTAGTCCCAGTTTTTTCAATTACTGGCTGAGGTGGTATTTCAAGACCTGTCTAAGTATCTACTGGAAGCCTGCAGTAAGGGGACAGTGTCGGGTGGAGGGAGGTGGAAAGATGATCTCCAAGGTCCTTTCCAGTGAAAACAGTCTATGATTCCAGTTAGCATATAATATAATCGAGGAAGTCTGAAAGGTTATATATCAAAACATGACTAGAGGATACCTCAGGGGAATGGGATTAGGGCAGGAGTAGAGAGACAAAAGAAAACAATTGGAGAACACTTTCAGTGGGGAAAAAATGCAAAGGCAGGAGGGATTTGTAAGTGAAATATTAAACAAGAAAAGTTTCAGTTAGCATAAAATAGAGAAAGTCTGGAAAGCCATATATCAAAACATTACTAGTAGTCAGAGTCTAAGCATGAAGCAGAAAGAGCAAAGGGACTTGGGAGAGCCAACAGTATGAATATTTTATTTGCCCTCTCTCTCTCCTGCCCTTGTTGGAAAGGCCATGGTAGAGCCACTAGATACCACTCAATTCCTTCTAACTGCTCTTTGACCTTTGGGCCCAAGCCTCCATGCCCAGTGACAGGGGGAAGGACATATATAGTTGAGGTTGCCTGGGAAGGTGCTCTGCAGCCTCCTGTACAATATACCATCTGATTTTCTGGCACAATTTGAAGAAAGCTGAGCTTGTCTTTCATCCTATACTGATACTGCTATTTTCCCTGAAGATTTTAGCATCATTACCGTGGCTTCTTATGTCATCCTAGTTCCTCTCTTTGTCCCCATAAGCTTCAGGGTCGACAAGTCTATCATGTAAGCTGTACAAAAGTCAAAAGAAGGCCATGCAATCAAACTGTTTTCAGAAGTTTTCCATAGTTATGAGTGACCCTGTCAACAGGGTCCCAAAATTCATCATGTGTCTGTTTCTGGTGGAAAATCTTGTTGTCTTCATGTAGCTGATGACTTTTGTTGGTGCAGTTCATTGGAACTGCCCTTCTGATCTTTACCAAACTGTAAATTTGCAGGGTTCCAGTGAAATGTACAAACCCCAGATTAATTACTCTGTTGTGTCATGGGGATCAAACCAAGTCAGTTGTTGACGGACCCAAGCAAAACTCTCTGGCATTCCAAAGAGAAAAGCAGAATAAGCCCTTGGAAATAAAAAACCATTGCTAAATCACCACTGAAGGCTTTTAACTTTATGCTTATACTATGAAGGATATGTCCAGTGTCTATTTCCAAACTTAAAATCTGACATTTTCTTACCTCAGTACCAAGCTCCAGAATGTGTTAAATCGAAAAGCAATGGATAGCTTCAAAACTAAAAGATAAGAAAAGACTCAGGGCGCCTGGGTGGCTCAGTTGGTTAGGCGACTGCGTTCAGCTCAGGTCATGATCCTGGAGTCCCAGGATCGAGTCCCGCATCGGGCTCCCTGCTCAGCGGGGAGTCTGCTTCTCCCTCTGACCCTCCTCCCTCTCATGCTCTCTGTCTCTCATTCTCTCTCTCGCAAATAAGTAAAACCTTAAAAAAAAAAAAAAATTAAAAAAAAAAAAAAGAAAGAAAAGACTCAAGTAAGATAACCAAAACCTCTAAAGGTGGTGGAGCTATTGCCTGTGGCTTGAAAAGGCAAAGGGTAAAGATAAACATAAGAATGAAAAAACACACCTCCCCAGTTCTTCTAATACCCAACTATCAGTTTTCAACCAGTTTCTAACCATAGTTTTGCCCTTATTTAAGGAATTATGATTACCAAAAAAAATTATTGAGGGTAGGAGTGGAATAATGGCTATATAGTTAACTTTTCTGTAATCCTTGTTTTGTTTTGTTTCTTTATTAGAGAGAGTGTGTGGTGGGGAGGGAGGGCTAGAGGGCAAGGGAGAGAGAGTCACAAGCAGACTCCATGCTGAGCACAGAGCCCGACTCTGGGCTTGATCCCACAACTGGTGAGATCACGACCTGTGCTGAAACCAGTAGTCTGATGCTCAACCCACTGAGCCACCCAGGCGCCCCTGTAATCCTTGTTTTTATTCTCCTCTGATCTCATCTTCTATTCCATGAAATGGAATAAACAGGTTGGCTCACTGAGGTGACTACTACTCCTTTTGCCATTTCTCCTTAAGAAATGAAAAGCTTCACCGTGGGAAGGTGGTTTATGTTTTATTTTCTCTGGATATGAGTTCGAACTTAAGTATGAGAATGGTGTTTCTCACCTTCTTCCCCACCTACCTCAAGCTTAACAGACAAGGCTGTGATTTTCTTATGAAATTAAATGTTTGTAATTCTCATAAAAATAGTATTAGTAATTGCCTCTGGGTAAGTGGACATGCAAACAGGTCACTGAAAGTTATTTGAGTGGGTATATATTAGTAAGTAATTATAGTAGGATGATTCATAATTTGGAAAAAGCCCTAAATATGATTCATAGATAAGAATTTCTGGATGTTATGTCCCTAATAAAGGGAAAATACCTAAAAAGTGAGATTCATGTTCTGCTACATTTTAAAACCACTTAAAAGTTGGTTTAAATGTTATCCCTGTGAACTGCAAGGAAAAAAGGCTTTTATTTGGCCCAGTTATTACCTCCTGGTTACCAAATTATTACTATCTGGTTAGCAGAACTGACAGGAGCAATGCCTCAGTTTGTCCGTACTGGAACTGAGCAATTTTCCCAATAACCCAAGTCTCTGATGTTTTTCTGGAATGAAAAAAAATACCATGAAAAGATGTAGAAAAATGGTGGAGTAAGTGGTTTAAGTATTAAATAAGCAAATATCTTATTCATAGCCTCTTAGATATGATGATGCTCTTATACCTCATTTAAAACTTCATTACCTTGAAAGCCCAAAGGGTGAGAATAAATAAAAAAGACAAGATGAGCTTTCTAGGCCACAGCGAAGCTAATTCTGAGTCTAATGTATCAAATGTGGTTGATTAAAAGGAGAAGTAATTTTAAAATATTAATCCCGGGGTGCCTGGGTGGCTCAGTTGTTAAGCGTCTGCCTTCAGCTCAGATCCTGATCCCAGGGTCCTGGGATCGAGCCCCACATCGGGCTCCCTGCTCGGCGGGAAGCCTACTTCTCCCTCTCCCACTCCCCTGCTTGTGTTCCCCTCTCCCTATGTATCTCTCTGTCAAATAAATTAAAAAAAAAAAATCTTTAAAATATTAATCCCTAAGCTTATCAGGTCCAGAATAACAATTAAATAAACGTTCTGATAACACTAAAAGGAGGAATATCATGAAGCCCATGTAGCTGAGTGCTGTCCTTATCTAACTCTGTTTTCCTTTTCACAGGGTCACAGAACCCACAGAGGCAGAAACTAATGGCCTTCTTCTGGAGCCTAATTATTTGTTCTCAGAAACTCAAACCACTTCACTATACCCAAGCAGGCCAGAAAGTTTGCAGGTAGAGCTGAGCCAGAGAGTCTGGTTTGGTTACATGAGCCAAAACATGAGTCGACCCATTTGAGCTGACTAGACACAGGCAAAGGAAAATACAAAACTTCATATACGTGTGTGTGTACGTGTTGGTCTGTGCCATGTTTGTGCGAATGGTCACTGGGGCTGACAGGGAGTAATGACAGAGTATTTTCACTGGCTTGTCTTTTCCTTGGCTCATCTTTACTGCTAGAGGCAGAGAAGCAGTGCTAGATCTTGGCTCACTTTAATTTGCCTACCTCATTTCTTGACAAGCAGGAATAGAAAGTGCAGTGGTGTTTATTTCTGCAACTGATAAAAGTCTTCGAGAGTTTCCCCACCCCCACTAAAGCATCCTTCTTCTAAACCCAGATATGCTTCCAAGATTTTGTGTAGCATTGAGGTAAGAGAGGAAGTTATTATTCATTTATTCAAAAAATGTTTGACCTGCCATTTACATGAAACTGTGCTAGGCACTGTAAAAAATAAACAAATAAAAAAACAAAGCATAACACACAAAGTTTTAAAAATAATTGTAGGGTAAGAAAATATTTGTTAATAATGCAGAGTTCCTTTTCTTTTTTTTTCATTATGTTATGTTAGTCACCATACAGTACATCATTAGGTTTGTGGTTTTTTGTGGGTTTTTTTTGCCTATTAACATCTTGATTTCTTTTTTTATTATGTTAATCACCATACGATACATCATTAGTTTTTGATGTAGTGTTCCATGATTCATTGTTTGTTTGTAACACCCAGTACTCCATGCAGAATGTGCCCTCTTTAATACCCGTCACCCAGCTAACCCATCCACCCACCCCCTCCCCTCTAAAACCCTCTGTTTCTCGGGGTCCATAGTCTCTCATGGTTCAGTGTCACCAGAGTTCCTTTTCAAAAAGCATGATACGGGGCGCCTGGGTGGCTCAGATGGTTAAGCGTCTGCCTTCGGCTCAGGTCATGATCCCAGCGTCCTGGGATCGAGTCCCACATCGGGCTCCCTGCTCCTTGGGAGCCTGCTTCTCCCTCTGCCTCTCTGTCTCTCATGAATAAATAAATAAAATCTTTAAAAAAAAAAAAAAAAGCATGATACAAATTTCTCTTACAATATAGATTGGTCTAGATATAAGTATATATGAGTATAGGTATGATATGGTTAAACAGATAAGAAGACAGGTATAGATAACTAACTCTCCCTGCTATGTAAGGATTTTCTTTCTGCATCGCATTTTAGAAGTTTCTACACATGCAGGTCTGGCCCTGGACAAAATAGTGAAGTGGGTGACCTTCACCTTCAGGGCTTCCCAACATTCCTATAGCTTTTCTGTCCTTTCAGGGTCCATTTCACTCATGATGACTCTAGCTGCCAAGAGTCCTCTACTCAATGGCCCACTATGGTCCTTGCAAATTCTTTCTTCCCAGTTCCACTTTCCCAAGTCTGGAGTTCTCTGAGGATGACCATTCCGAAACACCAATTTTGCTAGATTACCAGCAGGCAGCATGGTGTGCAAGTTGTAAGGAATGGTCCTGAATTGAGTTAGACAATTTTGTGGAATCCTGACTCAAATACTTACCAGTTCTGTGATCTTGAATAGCTTACTGGACTTCATGTCTCAGTTTCCTTTTAGGTAAGATTGGATAAAGGAGGATGGTGGCTAATAGCATATGTCATCTAATCTATGATGCCTTCTCTCATCAGTTTCACCATGATTTTACACGCCACTAAGATAGAAAAGAATGTTCTAAATTATGCATGTAAGATGCTGTTGATTGTAAGATACATCCAGATTTCAGAGTGTTAAAATGTGAAAAACGGTACATCCTAAAAGTGATTAAATATAATAGTATCCACCTCATAAATTTATTCTCAGTATTAACTAAGGTAACCAATATAGAGTGCTTAGCACAATGCCAGGCACAAATTAAGCACTTGAATGTTAGCTAATATTACTAATGAGTTTCTCCAGCCAGACATACTTTATCTTAACAAGAGTTCTTTAAATACGACACCTTAACATACAAAGAGTCACTGGAGGCAGAGTATGAGGGCTTAGAGCCAATGAAAACATACCTTGTGGGTGGCTTAGACTTTTCAATGTTCTTATTCAGGTTACATATCCTGAAAGTTATTTGTAGGATTGCTCCTACTCAAAACCTAATGACACAAATCTGGGATCAGAACTTCTATCACAGTTTAGATAGATTTATCTCCATATTAAACAATCAAACCTTTTAAAGGCTTTCAAAATTAGCTGAAGTTTATAACCAACCCCACTCCCCCCACCCAAAAAAAATTGCTTTCCTGGCTTTCTAGTTTTCTCATGCTCTTTAAACCTGAAAGTTTATTCAAAGCACCAAAATCATTTATCTTTGGTATTCTAATTTTTGTCATTTGATGTGTTAAGCTGAAAATATGTTAAAAGACAAAACAGGAAAGAACACCTTTTCACCACCAGAAGACTTAGTTATCATTCAGATGAATGACACTATAGAACAAGAATATTTTAGCAAGCACTTTGAATGACATAAATGTTCTATATTTAGAAATCGAATTCTGTCACCTTTATGTTAAATTTAACATAAAATCTAAGGATGGCACTCATCCAGAAGTCAGACATGATATACATAACAAATGTAATACCCACAGAATGTACAGTAAAGCATCATTATTTTGTCTTCAGTTTAGTCTGAAGCCTGATAACTTGTTTATGTTGGCATGCCTGTCTTTTAAGTAGTATACTAACTCTGTTGATGTGATTTTCTAAAGATTTGACTACTAGTGCAACAGTTGACGATATGTTGCCACAATTACATAACTTCATGAAAACTTTCACCTCGCTTTTGCCAAAAATTTAGACAGTGTCTATTTATAACCAATCAACCATTTTTAGTGAGTCAGTCCGTTTTCATCTCTTCCATGAACGATATGCTATGATGTAAATTGGTTCATGAAATTGACTAAAACCCTTTATATACATTTGCCAAAGATAAGTAGGTCAATTTCTTTAGACCCAAGACCCGAGTGACACTCACTAACATCTATCTATCTTCTGAGGCAGAACTTAGGAACAGCCACACCTGAAGACAGTTATTCCAATTTGCAACCTAGAATACAAAACTGTACTCATTCTACACTCAGCACTTCCCTCTGCTGACTCCCTTTTCATGCACTCACATGGAGCATCTGTTTATACTCCAGGCTCTCCTGTTAAACAGTATACTTCCTTTAAGACATAAATTGTACCTTATTCATCTTGGTACATTCCTTTACCTATCCTTTTTCCTTTCCACGTTTCATACCCAATGGAACCTTAAGATTTGTTACATTAAACTATACATCTCCAACTTTCTGCAATTTGATTGTCCTTAAAAAAACACACCCATTAGTCTACACAAGTTCTTGAAATCAAAGGTTTAGAAAGACTTGACAATAAATCTATGTTTAAACTTCTCCTGGTAGAGGGAACCCTGGGTGGAGAAGAGAACATACCAAGTAGAACTATAATTAATTCAGCACAAACAGCTTTTACTAACTCATATTTTTTCTTGATACCCAGCTATTGGAAATTTGGAAAAGTCTCTACAAGGATTTTAATTATAATGCTTTTTCCAAGATAAGGTGGGTCTAGGAATGCTACTCAGAACATCCCTTGGACCACAGTCCTCAAAAGAGTTACGTCCTGGGGCACCTGGGTGCCTTAGTCATTAAGCGTCTGCCTTCGGCTCGGGTCATGATCCCAGAGTCCTGGGATCGAGCCCCACGTCGTACTCCCTTTTCCGTGGGGAGTCTGCTTCTCCCTCTGCCTGCCAATTGCCCTTGTTTGTGTTTCCTGTCTCGCTGTCTCTCTCTCTGTCAAATGAATAAATAAAATCTTAAAAAAAAAAAAAAAAAGTTACGTCCTTAAGAAACTGGAGCAGTCTGCTCCCTGCTGGTAAGACTCAAGTTGATCAAGTAAATTAGAGAAATACCCTAGAAATTGACACTGGGATCAAGGAACTTGAAGAGACTTTAGAGGGACGCCTGGGTGGCTCAGTGGGTTAAGTGTCTGCCTTCAGCTCAGGTCATGACCCCAGGGTCCTGGGATTGAGTCCCGCATCAGGCTCCTTGCTCAGCAGGGAGCCTGCTTCTCCCTCTGCCTGTTGTTCCCCCTGCTTGTGCTCTGTCTCCCTCTCTCCAGCAAATAAATAAATAAAATCTTTTTTTTAAAAAAAAGAGACTTTAGAGATCATCTAATGATTCTAGTCAACACCCTCATTTTACAAATGAGGAGTTTAAGCCCGAACCTAAGCTATATGACTTGACCAAGTTTAGAAAACTTATCAGAGGCAAAATCATAAAGAACGCAGGTACCTGAATTTCTAAAAATATTTTTATTGGGCTGAATTTTTAGATTTGACCAGGACACAAAATGATTGTTAAATTATCTCCAGGTCATTTTATATATGGCAAAAATAATACACTCTGCAGAGTTTGATGTCACAGAATAACATATCAATCCAGGGCCAAAAAATAGGCCATGCACATAAATCTACTCACAATAACAATGTTCACAGAGACATATCCTCAAATGCAGCACTACTTGTGCTGATCCTACTATAAAATATGTCTCAACCCCTTTTTCTCTCTGGTGCCACTTTGTTGAGGCCTCTATCACCTTTCTTGGGTCAAAGCAACAAGCTCTGAACTGCTCTCCCTGTTCTCAGCCTCTCAAGCTTTCTCTCTGCCGTAAGTTATCCCAAAAAAGCCTAGCTCTTTACATCATCCCTTGCTTTAAAAACCTTCATAAAATCCAAACACAAAAAAGCTTTCACAATCTGGCTTCAATAGCTACTCCTCACCCCCTGGCATCTGAGAATATCCAGTCTGAACTTGTCACACTTCTGAACACCTGACTTCCTACCTTGGCACATGACACTTCCTAAACTGGAATGATCTTCTCCCACCCTCACCCCCTAGTCCACCCTAACACTCTTCTTCACTTGCAAACTCATGATCTGTTCATATGCCAACTTCTTAGTGAAGCTTTCCTTAATTCCTCCATACGGTTACTCCATTCTAACAAATTTGTTTGGCTTAAAGAAAACAAGAGGCCATTGCAAGAGGTTAAACAGAAGGTGATAGTAATCAGACTTGTGGATTTAAAGGATCATTCTGGATGCTATGGGGAGCAAGAACAGATGCAGAGAGGGCGCCTGGGTGGCTCAGTTGGTTAAGCGACTGCCTTCGGCTCAGGTCATGATCCTGGAGTCCCTGGATCAAGTCCCGCATCGGGCTCCCTGCTCGGCAGGGAGTCTGCTTCTCCCTCTGACCCTCCCCCCTCTCATGTGCTCTCTCTCATTCTCTCTCGCTCAAATAAATAAATAAAATCTTTTTTTAAAAAAAAAGAACAGATGCAGAGAAACCACTTGGAAAGGTGATATCAGAGGTGACAGTGGCTTCAGCTAGGGTGGACAATGGATATAAGAGAAGTACGTCCACAGGATTTGGTGATGGATTAGATGAGAAGAATGAAGAGAAGAGGGGTATCATGGTATCATAAAAGACCTCCAAAGTTTCCAGCACAAGCAACTGAGCAGTAGGCCATGTCATTTACTAAAATGGATCTGGTTGTTTATTTTACTTGTATTTTGGTTTTTGTAGTTGGTGAGGGTGGCGTAGATCATGAATTTAGTTTTAGATGTTGAAGTGCCTATTTAACTTCCAGGCAGATTTACTGATATATGGGAGTTAGGGACCAAGGCCTAAATTTGAGATATAATTCTGGCAGCTATTAACATATAAATGAAAATTGTACATGAGACAGACTGAATCTGCTTGGGGAGACTACATAGAAAAGGAGAAGGCCTGGGATGTGTCTTGCTTTCTTTCTCCTTTCTTCCCAAGTCAAATTTTTTAAAGGGGTTATATATACCCACTTTCTCTACTTTATTTTTCTAAAATTTTTAAGTATATTTGACACACAGTGTTACATTAGTTTCAGGTGTACAACACAGTGATTTACCATCTCTGTATGTTCTTCTATGCTCAGCACAAGCATCGCTACCATCTGTCACCATACAACACTATTTACAATATCACTATTATTCCCTATGCTGTGTCTTCTTCCTGAGACTTATTCATTCCATAACTGTAAGCCTGTATCTCCCACTCCCCTGCACTCATTTTGTCCATCTATCCCCACCCCAGCCTTTACTTTAATACTATAAGTCCTTCCTTATTACTCATACAATCTGGCTCTGCTCTTCCTGCTCTATGAAAATTATTCCTAATTGGTTCCAAAGTCTCCTAGTTAGCAAAATCAATGGATTTTTTCAATCCCTGTTCTCCAGAATCTCTCTGAAACATGAGATACTGCCAATCACTACCATTCCTTTTTTAAATTTTCTTATTGCGATTTTTTAAATTCCAGCATCATTAACATACAGTGTTAAATTAAATGTACAATATAGTGATTCAACAATTCTATACATTAATCAGTGCTCATTATGGTTAAGTATACTTTTAAATCCCCATCACCTATTTCACCCATTCCTCTACCCACCTCCCTTCTGGTAAATATCAGTTTATTCTCTATAGTTAAGAGTCTGTTTTTTGGTTTGTCTTTTTTATTTTGTTTCTTTTGTTTCTTAAATTCCACATATGAGTGAAATTGTATGGTATTTGCCTTTCTTTGACTTATTTCACTTAGTATTATACCATCTGGATTAATCTATGTTGTTCCAAATGGCAAGATTTCATTATTTTTATGGCTGAGTAATATTCCATTATATATACATACCATTTTTCTTCTTTATCTATTCATTTATTGATGGACACACTTGGGCTGCTTCCATAATTTGGCTATTGTAAATAATGCTGCAGTTAACATAGGGGTGCATGTATCTTCAAATTAGTGTTTTTGTATTCTTTGGGTAAATATCCAGTAGTGGAATTACTGTATAATATGGTAATTCTATTTTTAATTTTTTGAGGAAACTTTATACTGTTTTCCACAGTGGCTGCACCAGTTTACATTCTCACCAACAGTGCACAAGAGTCCCTTTGTCTCTACATCCTTGCCAACACTTATTGTTTCTTATGTTTCTTTATTTTAGCCATTCTGACAGGTGTGAAGTGATATCTTATTGTGGTTTTGATTTGCATTTCCCTGATGGTGAGTGATGTTGAGCATCTTCTTTAAAGAAGGGAAGTGTCTTTTCATGTCTTCTGCCCATTTTTTAATTGGATTTTTGGGGCTTTTTTGTGTTAGGTTATATAAGTTCTTCATATATTTTGGATACTAACCACTTATCAGATGTCATTTGCAAATATCTTGTCCCTTTCAGTCGGTTTCTTTCAGTTTTGTTCATTGTTTCCTTTGCTGTGCAGAACTTTTTATTTTGATGTAGTCCCAATAGTTCGTTTCTTTTGTTTCCCTTGCCTCAGAAGACCTATCTAGAAAAATGTTGCTATGGCTGATGTAGAGAAATTACTACCTGTGCTCTCTTCTAGGATTTTTATGGTTTTGGGTCTCACATTTAGGTCTTTAATCCATTTTGAGTTTATTTTTGTGTGAGAAAGTGGTCCAGTTTCATTCTTTTACATGTAGCTGTCCAATTTTCCCAACACCATTTGTGAAGACTATTTCTCATTGCATATTCTTGACTCCTTTGTCAGTGGTTAATTGACCATATAATAGGGTTTATTTATGGTCTCTCTACTCTGTTCCATTGTTCTCTGTGTCTATTTTTTTGCCAGTACCATGCTGTTTTGATTACTATAGCTTTGTAGTATGTCTTGATATCTGGGATTGTGATCCCTCCAGTTTTACTCTTCTTTTTCAAGATTGCTTTGGTTTTTCAGGGTCTTTTGTGGTTCCATACACATTTTAAGATTATTTGTTCTAGTTCTGTGAAAATTGCTGTTGGTATTTTGTCAGGGATTGCATTAAATCTGTAGATTGCTTTGGGTAGTGTGGAATTGTTTTCTCAATCTCGAAAAATTTATTTAAAAAATTAATTATAGATTATAAAAGTAACGCATACATGCAAATAACTTAAGCAAAAAAGATGTGTTACACAGAACCTAAAAATATTTCTGTTTGGTATACTTTTTTTTTAATTTTTATTTAAATTTGATTTTTTTATTTAAAATCAATTAATTAACATGAAGTGTATTATTAGTTTCAGAGGTATAGTTTAGTGATTCATCAGTTGCATATAACATCCAGTGCTCATTACATCAAGTGCCCTCCTTAATACCTATCAGCCCAGTTACCCCATCCTCCCACCCATCTCCTGTCCAGCAACCCTCAGTTTCTTTCCTATAGTTAAGAGTCTCTTATGGTTTGTCTCCCTCTCTGATATCGTCTTATTTTATTTTTCCATCACTTCCCCTATCTTCATCTGTTTTGTTTCTTAAATTTCACATATATTTGTCTTTCATTGACTGACTTAATTTCACTTAGCATAATACCCTCTAGTTCCATCCACATCATTGCAAATGAACATTTTAACAATATTTGTTCTTCCAATCCAGGAACATGGGATATATTTCCGTATGTCTGTGTCATCTTCAATTTCTTTCATCAGTATTTTATAGTTTTTAGAAGACAGGTCTTTCACCTCCTTGGTTAAGTTTATTCCTAGGTGTTTTATTATTTCTTGTGCCATTGTAACTAGGACTGTTTTCTTCATTTCTCTTTCTGCTACTTATTAGTGTATAGAAATATAATGGATTTCTGTGTATTGATTCTGTATCCTGTGACCTTACTGAATTTATTTATCATTTATCAGTTCAAGTCGTTTTTTGGTGGAGTCTTTAGGGCTTTTTGTAGAGTATCATGTCATCTGCAAATAGTGAAAGTTTTACTTCTTCCTTATCAATTTGGATGTCTTTTCTTTTTCTTATCTGATTGCTGTGGTTAGGACTTCCAATGCTATGTTGCAGAAAAATGGTGAGAGTGCACATCCTTGTCTTTTTCCTGGCCTTAGATGAAAAGCTCTCAGTTTTTCACCATTGAATATAATATTAGCTGTGGGTTTTTATATATGGCCTTTATTATGTTGAGGTATATTCCCTCTAAACCTACTTTGTTGAGGCTTTTTAAAAAATTTTTAAAAGATTTTATTTATTTATTTGAGAGAGAGTGACAGCAAGAGAGCAAGCACAAGTGGGATGAAGGGTAGAGGGAGAAGCAGACCCTCTGCTGAGCAGAGAGCCCAATGTGGGGGTCGATCTCAGGACCCTGGGATCATGACCTGAGCTGAAGGCATCACTTAACTGACTGAGCCACCCACACATCCCTTGTTGAGGCTTTTCATCATGAATGGCTGCCGTACTTTGTCAAATGCTTTTTCTGCATCTATTGAAATGATCATATGGTTTTATCCTTTCTCTTATTGACGTGATGTATCACATTGATTGACTGCAAATATTGAACTGCCCTTGCACTCTAGAATAAATCCCACTTGATTGTGGTCGATGATTTTTTTAATGTATTGTTGGATTCTATTTCCTAATATTTTGTTAAGCATCTATGGTCATCAGAGATATTGGTCTGTAGTTCTTTTTCTGGTCTGGTCTTTATCTGGTTTTGGTATCAGGGTACTAACCTTATCTGGTTTTGGTATCAGGGTAATAACTTAAAACTCTTTACATTTTTTTTTTTTTTTGCTTCTGTCATTCTACCATATTCTCATTTTCTTCTCTGCTTTCTGTCTCCTCTGCTCTCTTTTCTCCACCTTTCATCACCTAAGTGTGGGTGTATCCTACAGCTCATATCTCAGATATTTGTTCTTCCATTCTTAAGTCCTTTGGTGATCTTAACTATCTCTCCAAGTTCAACTCTTCAACTATTACTTACATATGGATAATCCCAAAATCATTATTACTAGTCCTGACTTTCTCTCTCTCTAATAAAATTGAGTCCTGCATTTCCAACTACATGTCATCACCTCAAGAGCAATTCACCTAAAACAAAAAATATTTTCTCTCCCTAGCTCTAAGCAAATTGATTATACAGATTTTTCATTTATGATAATGCTCTGCAAACATTCTCCTCCCTGATACACAGGTCTCAAATCATACATTAAAGCAAAAGATATCTCTTAAGTTGTTCCTCACTTCCCACATCTAATAACCTCAAAGTTATACTGATTCCTCATTCTCCTCCTAACATTTTTTTCTTTCCATTACTGTAGCCACTACTGTACACTAGACTTTATTTTTCAGGTAAGTGAAAAAGTTTTCTAGGGGTGCCCGGGTGGCTCAGTCATTAAGTGTCCGCCTTTGGCTCAGGTCATGATCCCAAAATCGAGCCCCGCATCAAGTTCCTACTCAGGGGGAAGTCTGCTTCTCCCTCTCCCACTCCCCCTGCTTGTGTTCCCTCTCTCACTGTGTCTCTGTCAAATAAATAAATAAAATCTTAAGAAAAAGTTTTCTAATCAATTGTTCTGTCTTCAACCACTCCCTTTTCCATCTATCCTACCAGTTACTACCAGTGTTATCTCTCTAAACCATTACTTGACCATTTCATTCCCCATCTCAGAAACTTAGAACAGCTACTTGTAACTACAGGATAAAGTCTAGACTCCTTAGCTTAGTCTTCCAAAATGTGGTTTGATTCTATCTTTCAAGCTCTAATTCTCACTACTCTCCTAAGTTAACTCTGTCCCCCATAAAATTTGTGCTTTTTCCAATCTGATACATCTATCCCTCACATCTCAAACAGCTTGCTTATTCTTATCCAAATCCATATATCCTTCGATGGTGAACACAAATCTCACATCCTCCATGAAATCCTCTGACCATCTCCATCTGGAAATGATAATTTCCTTATTTGGAACTGATTGTCCCTGCCACTTAGTTGACATTTAACACTCAAGTTTATTTCATTTCCTCAACCATTGGTTCACTCCTTAAATATAGGACTCTACACAGAGTATTTATTTGTTGCCCATTAATAGCTTTGATAAATATTCTAAGAATCAAATTTAAATTCCAAGTTATTGAAGAATGTTATACTCCTATATTTCCACTGTTAACTATAATCATTATGGCATCATTATTAGTTCAGAAAATTGTTCTAAGAAATCTCCAAAATTTGGAAAGTTAACTAGATGTATTTACATTCTAAGAAACAGGCTTGCTTCCTGTAGTTCTAAAGTACAAAGAGAAAGAAGAAAAGGAGTTATTGATGTCACTAAAGCATAATATTTAAAACAATATTTTAACAAAAATGCAAAAAAGAAAAATTTCAAGTTGCACCGAATATCATTAACCACAGTTCATTGGCTTGTGATTCATTCCAGATTTCATGTGAATTAGCTCAGATTTCACGGCAACATGATTCCCTGTAATAGCAGAAATAATCACTTAAAAGGATGGTAAATTCTTAATATAATGGAAATTAAATAACTACATATATTCTCAAGTAAGTAAACCATCCATTTTGATAAAAATATGGACACTTTGGGGGAATATTTATGCTGTTTGCTAACCAGAACCCTGTCAGTTAGTCACTTCTGTCATGTCTCTACCTAAATAAGAAAATGCATACTTTATTAAATTCTCAGTATCTCTGAGTACTGTGAGGCCCCAAATCTTTCTAAAATCCTTTGAGATTGTGAGTTTCAGAACTTCAGCAAGCCTCTGTGGTTCTTTGCCCCTTCAGGCTCTCTACCACATCTGCAGAGCCTGAGGCTTGACCTCATTTTGTTCTGCAGTATTTGATAACTGAACAATTGTAAACGAGGTGAGATAATCCATTGGGTATGTTTAGAAATCAAGTTTTCTAAATTATTTCAGAATGAATCCTTTTTGTATTTGTTTGGTTCTAATATGTTTTCATTGTTGATTATAGACTGGTCCATAAGATTTTTGAGGATAATGTTTTTTTTCTACGTTGTATACCCCTGCCCAGAATATATTCTCCTGTGCCAGATATAATGAGGCCCATGAAGCTACTCAAGGAATAGTCATTAAACTGAGTTCTTATCCCTGGAACAAATAAATGGTATCCAAGGAGGATAGGGTCTAAATTATTGGGCTCTCTTTGAAATGGAAACTTTGTTTCAGAAGTCAACTAGGTAAAGAACTACAGTTGTTCTCCTGGGATGACTTTTGAAATGAAAGCGGACCATGAGGGAGATCACTATGGACAGGCCTTCACCCTGTTGGATTTAATCACCTATGAAAGATCTTTCCCTGTTGTGCACATCAGGAGGCTTATAAATTGGATGCAGACAACTCAATCGCTTTCAAAAGTCAGCTCTCTCTGAAGGAATTGGGAAGAATGGTTTCATAATTCCTATAGTGAGAGGAGTTGCCACAGCAAAATAGCAGCAGTTGGGGTTAGGTAGGCCCTCTTTCCCATGCAGATTCCCCAGTAAGTGTTTTTGTTTCTTGGTTTTGTTAAAATAAGATCCAAGTTATGGTTTCGTAATTTCCCCATCACTGGCCCTGAAATGAAGTTACTACAGCCCTTAAGCTGGAATGACTCCGCTAGCTGCCCAGCAAAGCTTTGTCCGGGATTCAAACCAAACTGAGTGTTTGAGGGTTTGGTTGTTTTGAGTTTTCTAAACTTCAAGCTTAAATTTTCATGAACCTTCCTGCACTTCCTGATCTTTTCTGGGAGAGAGAGTGGAAAAACTGAACTCTTTAGTGCCAGTGTTAGAAGCAGTGTAACTAACTGCACGGAGAAAAGATAGGCCTAGACAGGAATATTGCAAGAGGGTCAACTCTGGAACTTTTTTTTTTCTCTCTGAAAACTTCTCTTAAATTCTGTTCTCCTAATACTTACCACTTAATTAAAACATTAAGTGGCAAAACTGGAGTGCAATGTTCCTAAAAACCATAGCACAATGAGAAAAGCCAGCAATTTTAGTTCAGAATTGAAATAAAATAGCTATTACCTGTTATAACAATAATAACTAAGTATTAAACAAACATGACAACATCCTCAATGCCATCTTAGGAAAGAACTGGTTGGAAGAAAGAGGAATGTCCAGATCTAAGTGGTTTTTTTATTATTTAAATATCTTTTGTTTATTTATGACTCTCTGAATATTATTTTTTATTTAGGATGCAACTTTTTTTCATTAAGTTCAATTAGCCAACATATAGTACATCATTAGTTTTTGATGGGCTTGGAAAATTCATTTAATTCTACAGATCCATGGGAACAGAGTAGAATTGTAGGAGGAAAAGAAGTTCAAGCAGTAAAGGAAATAAAAGATATAAAACTTCATAGCAGAGCTACTTGGTGTGGTGAAGACAATGTAAGCCATGGATCAGACATAAAATCAAAAACTATGTCATTCTCAATAGGTGTACTGCAGTCTACTGGCTTGGATGGATGGCCAGCTCAGAAAACAACTCTTATCAATGAGAGCTTCAGAGTATATTGATGGTCTATGTCAAGAGGGAGCTTCAAGGAACACTGATGAAATCAAGGATGAAAAGAACAACTGTAACCACAGCATCATGAGCACTGTCTAATTTCTTCATCACTGTGATGGATTATTTGCTCATACAGAAATCCACAGTGGTTATATGTGAAGTCAAATGCATCTGAAGTTGCTTGGCATGAACTTTCGCTTAATAAACAAACACCATATTGACCCAGCCAGAGCCTTTTTCTTAGGAAACATAAAGAGAATCATTTGTCAGCAAGCCAAATTCTGAATGGGATTCTTTACAAGCCCTGCTGAATATCCTTATCTTAGAAGTACTAGGACCTAGGCCTCCTCACTTCTCCTGATAGAACCCCATAACTAGGGACGCCTGTGGGGCTCAGTTGGTTAAGCATCTGCCTTCGACTCGGGTCATGATCCCAGGGTCCTGGGATCGAGTCCCACATCAGGCTCCTTGCTCAGCAAGGAACCTGCTTCTCCCTCTGCCTGCCGCTCCCCCTGCTTGTGAGCTCTTTCTCTCTCTGACAAATAAGTAAAATCTTAAAAAAAAAAAAAAAAAAAAAGAAAAGAAACCCATAACCAAACATATTTGGACATCTCTTTAAAGAGCTTAATGAAGGCAAGGCTGATATATCTAATTCAGATTCTTAATCTGTCTCTCACTACCAAAATCTAGAGATAAAAAATACTTTTATTCAAATCTTTATAAATATCATCCTGAGCAATCACAACTATCCATAATTACACTCTGAAGGAAAGCATGTTCAAACAAAACTGACCACAGGGCAATTATCAGGTGTGGGGAGTTCTAGGGTCATGACAAAGGGGAAACTGCTTGCTAGTCACAGACAAAACAGGAATGTTAAAAAATCAAGGAAGTAGATCAAATTATGCATTGGTGCAGGGGGGAGGGCAGTCTCAATCTGGAGCTGTGAAATCAGTTAAGAATCAATAACAGGATGGCCAGAAAAAAAATTAACTATGTGAGTTACAAACCATTGTTTTAAAAGCTATTCCTCCATCAAAGCATATTTCCCATATGAATCCTGATATAATTAAAGCAGATAGGGTGAGTTGTTTTGTTTTTAGTTCATTATTTTTTCTTAACAAGGTTTAATATAGAAAATTCAGAATATAGATAAACTCAAAGAAAATACATGTATTTTAACTACCTATAATCCTCCTACCCAGAAATAACATTATTGATATTTCGGTTATAATCTTTGACATACACACACACACACACACACACAGTGTTTTTAAAAGGTATCTTAAAATGGCTTTGTAAATTTTTTCATTAAATATTTAATAACATCTTTGCATGTACACAAACATATACCTACATCATCATCCTTAGTGACCACAAGGTATAGCTGTACCATAATTTGTTTAGCCAGCTCCCTATTTATGGTAATTTAAAGTTTCTAATTTTTCAAAAAGCATTTTTACACATACCTCTTGGCATATTTCCTGATTATTCCCCTAAAAAGGATTTCTAGATGTAGAATTCCTTGGTAAAAGATACATATTTTGGCACAGATTTCCAAATTACTTCCCAGAAATGTTTTCTCAATATATACCTCCACTAGAGCATATGAGAGTCCTCATTTACCTACCTCTTCATGAATCCTAGCTTTTATCATTATTTTAAATCATTGCCAATCTAATAGGAAAAGTATAGGAACTTACTGGAGTTTAACTTGCATTATTTATTAGTGGAATGACTTGGGTTTTTTGCAATTTTGCTGTTTTACCATACAGAAACCAGATTTAAATATTTACAAGGTTTAGATATATTCCAATAGTATACCTTTGGGATTACATATAAGTCGTTTCCTACCATAAGATTATCTGGCCATTTTCTCATGTTTTCTTCTGGTCCTTTTATGGTTTGGTTTTACACAATTTAAACATTTACTTATACCTCAACTGCATTTTTCTTTAAGGACTAATAGAGTCCCAACTTTACTTTTCTCCATATGTTTAGCCCATTTTCTCAACACCAGTCTTTAAATAAACAACTTTTACTCATTGATTTGAAGGCAGTCTTTAGCTTATACTGAAGTCTAATAAATATTTGGGTATATTTGTTTCCATTAAGTTCACTTATCTATTTCTGGTTCTGTATATACCACACTATTTTAATTCTTAGGTTTAAAAAAGCAAATTGTATTATCTGGAGGTATGGTCCTACAAAGAATTCTTTTCCTCAAAATGTATAGGCCATTTTCTCAGGTGATCATTTTTTTTAATTATGGTTTTAATTAGCACTGTTAAAATTTTTTAATAATCTGGGGAAAATTGATATTTTTATAAGCTGTCTCTATTTGTTCAAGTCTTCTCTTAAATTTCAAAGTGAAATTTTTGTCTTTTGTGTTTTCAAAATTTGTCTTTAATTTTAAGCCTTCTTAAAGTATTCTATAGGTAGAATATATATTCTAGATATTCTATTTTATCACTCTGATAAATGGGGTCTTATTTTCCATAGAAATATTCCCAGTATATAGATGTATCAGGGGTCCCCAAGACCACCCTCAAGCTCAATGATTCACTAGGACTCCTATATGGGACTTAGAAGCTGTTACACTCATGGTTATGGTTTATTACAGTGAAAGAATAAAAAGGGGTAAAAGGAAAAGCATATAGGGCACAATTCAGAGGAAACCAGGCTCAAGATTTCAGATGTCCCCTCCCAGTGGAATCACATGGGACACACTTAATTTGTCCAGTAACAATGTGTGACAACTTATGCAAAGTGTTGCCAGCCAGTGAGGTTCTCCCAAGCTTGAATGCCCTGGGTTTTTTAATTGGGGGTCATTCATGTAGATATATAGCACTTGGATTATAAACATCAGTTACCAAAGCCCCAGATCCCAGAAGCAAACCTTAAATCACATTGTTAGCATAAACTATTTGGATAAACTGGTACAACATGGTTCAAGGCCTCAGGCGTGAAACACACACACACACACACACACTCTTATTAGAAAGAACATTCCAAGACCTCATCTCCCAGGGGCCAGTCAAAGGCCAGTCCTCATTGGCTCTAGCTATCATACTGAACATACTTGTTTCCAATTCGTTTTTTTTTTTTTAATTTATTTTTGTAACCTTTCTAGTTAAACACTCATATCATCTGTGAACAAAGGTAATTTTGTCTCCTCCACTCTGGTAAATATATTGTTTGTTATTAATGCATTTGTTGGAATTTCCAGAACAATGATGAATAACAGTGATAACAGTGAGCATTAAGTCTTATTCTGACAACAGTGGAAATGTTGTAAGGCCAGTTATTTTATTGGTGTTAGTATCTGACATATGTTCTTTTTCATGTTATTTTTAATTTATTAAATTGTTTTTATTTTTCATGAACAGCTGTGGAATTTAATCAAATGCTTGTGGGCATCAGTTAAAATAATCATATCTAAGATACTCAAGAAAATAAAATGTGAGCTAAAAATATTATATCCAGCAAAACTGATCTTCACTGATAAAGGATACAAATGATAAACATGCAAAAACTCAGGGAATATTGTTCCTATGAGCCCTTACTGAGGAACCTACCAGAGAAGTAGCTTCATACAACCAAAATGACTACAGAGACATCAACGTAAGTCTAGTGATGAGCATTAAATATATAAATATTATATTTATAAAATAAACGAGTGCTTAAAACAGAAGACAGTATGTAATGGTTATATGCTTGGATAATGGTCAACTCTTGCACAACTTCAAAAAATGGAGTGGACATATGCAAAAAACAAACAAACAAAAAACACCTTTTGAAAACGTTCTTCAGTATACTGGTAGTGGAAGTATTAATAAATATTTTGAGATTGTGTAATTTAGGACAAAATTAATGAGTAATTATGAGATATTCTAATATCCCTTGTGTCCTTGAGAACTAGGATTTTCAGTGGGAGGGAAAAAGTAGATACAGATATAACACAAAAGAGATTGAGTTAAAAATCACTATAGGGGAATTTGAACTGAAAGCATAAGTATGAATTCATCAGATATTTTATGTAGTATACTGTTTTTATTTGCTATATCCTCTCAAGAGGCTTAGAAAAAATGACCAACTCGGTAGCAATGAAATCTCTGCTACCAGGAAATCTCTGCATTGAAATTCCAACTCTTATTTCAAGACTTATTGAAGAAATGACAATTTCAGGTCTAGCAAAAGAAACATATGAGATGAACCTGGAACATGGTCATACTAGATAGCAATAAATCTCTCACAGACTCAGGAGTCCATGTAAAGAGGCTCCCCCTGGCCAAAGATGGGACAAATTGAGCTATAAGTTGGGTAATAATCTCAAGTGACTGAAACACAGCAAATATGTTTAAATCCATGAGTTCGTATTGATACTTAAGGAAAAAAAAGTAAATGATCACCTTTTGAGAATGAGAGGGATACAATTCATTATTCTGAACACTGTAAATAAGCAGAAAAATTAAGCATCTGTCTTGCATTTCTCATATACACTGTACTACCAAGAAACAAAATATTAGATCAAGGGGGAACATCTCTTATAAAAGTATTTCAAATAATAAATGAAAAGAATGATAAAACTAGAATTTCACCATTTTTAGCCCCCAATTGAGCATCAATACCTGATAATAACATTTATGTGCCTCTTGATTAAACAAATCAAAAACATCACTTATACACTTGCTGAAGGGACCAAATGTGAGTTTTAAGTTTCTGGATCCTACTACCAATTTTCATGAAACAAGGAGGGCAGAGAAATATGTTGAACTCCACCATGAGTATATAATTTAGCAAAATCCTGACTGTGGGAAATTCTACAGGTCAAATATCTTGGGCTAATCAACAGATAAGCTGTGAAAAAAAGAAAAAGATGGAGGGGAAACCTATATATTAAAAAGAGACTTATAAGACCCCAGTTGGTTTTTTTTTTTTTTAATTAGCAAGACTAAATTATGGTGTCTAGGCATGCACACTTGAGTATTCAAAGTACAGAGAAATTCAAAGAATTCATTACTATAAAAATAACAGTAATGGTTATTTGGGGGGTGTTAACTAGGAGGTAGAGATTGAGATTAGGCACACAGAGGCTTGTTGGGTGTATGGAAAAATTTTATTTCTTCTCTTGAGTGCTGATTATTTTATCTTGTAGTAACTCATTAAGCTATACATTTGTGTGAGTTTTTCTGGGGTTTATTTTTTGTGTTATTTTACAATAAAATGGCCAAAAAGTCCACTAAATATTTGTTAACTGGTCAAATATGAATAGCCTTATTAAAATAAGTCCTTTGCAAATGTTGCTGTCATATTTTATTTTTTTAAGTTTTTATTTAAATTCTAGTTAGTTAACATATAGTGTAATACTGGTTTCAGGAGTAGAATTTAGTGATTCATCACTTACATATGACACCCAGTGCTAATCACAAGTACCCTCCTTAATACTCATCACCCATTTAGCCCATCCCTGCCCACTTCCCCTCCAGCAACCCTCAGTTTGTTCTCTATAGTTAAGAGTTTGTTATGATTTGCCTCCCTTTTTCCCCCTCCCCATATGTTCATCTGTTCTGTTTTTTTAAATTCCACATATAAGTGAAATCATATGATATGTGTCTTTCTGACATATTTCACTTAGCATAATACACTCTAGCTCCACCCATGTTGTTGCAAATGTCAAGATATCATTCGTTTTGATGGCTGAGTAATAGTCCATTGTGTGTGTGTGTGTGTGTGCACGCACGCGTGCGCGCGTGCCACATCTTCTTTATCCATTCACCAGTCAATGGACATTTGGGCTCTTTCCACAGTTTGGATATTGTTGATAATGCTGCTATATTGGGGTGCCTGTGCCCGTCCAGTCAGTTTTTTTTTTTCCTTTGGGTAAATACCCAGCAGAGCAATTGCTGGATTATAGGGTAGTTCTATTTTTAACTTTTTGAGGATCCTCCATACTGTTTTCCAGAGTGGCTGCACCAGTTTGCATTCCCACCAAGAGTGTTAAGAGGGTTTCCCTTTCTCTGCATCCTGGCCAACATCTGCTGTTTGCTATGTTGTTAATTTTAGCCATTCTGACAGGTGTGATGTGATATCTCATCGTGGTTTTGATTTGTATTTCCCTGATGATGAGTGATGTTGAGCATCTTTTCATGTGTCTGTTAGCCATCTGCATGTCTTCTTTGGAAAAATGTTTATTCATGTCTTCTGCCCATTTCTTAACTAGATTATTTGGGGTTTTTGAGTGTTGAGTTTGATAAGTTCCTATAGATTTTGGATATCAACCCTTTATCAGATGTGTCATTTGCAAATATCTTCTCCCATTCCATTGGTTGCCTTTTAGTTTTGTTTAGATTGTTTCCTTCCCTGTGCAGAAGCTTTTTATCTTAATGAAGTCCCAATAGTTCATTTTTGCTTTTGTTTCCCTTGCCTCTGGAGATGTGTCTAGTAAGAAGTTGCTACAGCCAAGGTCAAAGAGGTTAGTGCCTCTGTTCTCCTCTAGGATTTCAATGGTTTTCTGTCTCACATTTAGGTCTTTCATCCATTTTGAATTTATTTTTGTGTATGGTATAAGAAAGTGGTCCAGTTTCATTCTTCTTCATGCTGCTGTCCAGTTTTACCAACACCATTTGTTGAAGAGACTGTCTTTTTTCCATTGCATATTCTTTCCTGCTTTGTTGAACATTAGTTGTAGTTCCATTTCTGGGTTTTCTATTTTGTTCCACTGATCTATGTGTCTGTTTTTGTGCCAGTACCATACTGTCTTGATGACTACAGCTTTGTAATATAGCTTGAAGTCTGGAATTGTGATGCTTCCAGCTTTCCTTTTCTTTTTCAACATTGCTCTGGCTATTTGGGATCTTTTCTGGTTCCATACACATTTTAGGATTGTTTGTTCCAACTCTGTGAAAAATGTTGGTGTTATTTTAATAGGGATTGCATTAAATGTGTAGATTGCTTTGGGTAGTATAGACATTTTAACAAATTTGTTCTTCCAATTCATGAGCATGAAATGTTTTTCCATTTCTTTGTGTCATCTTCAATTTCTTTCATAAGTGTTCTTTAATTTTCAGAGTACAGATCTTTTACCTCTTTGGTTAGGTTTATTCCTAGGTATCTTACGGTTTTTGGTGTTGCTATCATATTTTAAAATGAGAAAACTTAACTATATAAAGAAGTAATTCCAGTTTCCATGATGACATCCTTCATCAAGTAGCATTAATTATTCACACTAGTGTAACATTATCCTCTATTAATAAGGAAACCACATGACAAACTTCTACCAAAGAAAGATAGGTCAATGTGACTATTTTCACTAAGATTTACTGGGCGCCAACTAGGGAAAGAGCCAAGATGTCCATCAACAGATGAATGGATAAAGAAGATGTGGTATATATATACAATGGAATATTATGCAGCCATCAAAAAAACCCGAAATCTTGCCATTTGCAACAGTGTGGATGGAACTAGAGGGTATTATGCTAAGCGAAATAAGTCAACCAGGGAAAGACATGTATCATATGATCTCACTGATATGAGGAATTCTTAATCTCAGGAAACAAACTGAGGGTTGCTGGAGTGGTGGGGGGTGGAAGGGATGGGGTGGCTGGGTGATAGACACTGGGGAGGGTATGTGCTATGGTGAGCACTGTGTATTGTGTAAGACTGTTGAATCACAGACCTGTACCTCTGAAACAAATAATACATTATATGTTAAAAAAAAAAAAAGAAGAAGAAGATAGCAGGAAGGGAAAAATGAAGGGGGGATATCGGAGGGGGATACGAACCATGAGAGACTATGGACTCTGAGAAATAAACTGAGGGTTCTAGAGGGGAGGGAGGTGGGGGGATGGGCTAGCCTGGTGATGGGTATTAAAGGGGGCACATATTGAAAGGAGCACTGGGTGTTATACGCAAACAATGACTCATGGAACACAGCATCAAAAATAAATATAGATAAATAGGGGGAAAAAAAGATTTACTGGGTGCCTACTACGTGCTTGATTTTTCTTTCCTAAATTAATGAATGATACTTCAGGTCACGGGAAATATTTGACTAGCTATGGTCAAACAAAATTTATCAAAAATACTTCATTACCTTAACTAGTTTTTCCTTTATAAAAATAGAAAGTGTATTTTTCTTGCTTTCCATAAACCTACATTTATGTCCTATTAATAAAAGCTGACTCATCAGCAATTTTGCACTCTTAAAACAGCAGTTTCCACCTGCCCACAGTTTACCAACAATAATAGGTGCTAGGCAGTGAGTAAGACTGTAAGCTATCAACATAATATTCACACTCCTAGTTTTCCTTACTTAATAAATTTCAGTATTATTCTGAGTGCCAACTAGATCTAGCTAAAAATTGCTTCCTGGCTTCCCTTGCAATAAGGAGCGATTTTGTGAGAGGGAGACACATATCTTGTGGGGCTTCAACTGATGTGTGCTAGATTTTGCCTTTCCCCCCTCCACCTCTTTTCAGCCAGGAATACAGATATGATGACTAGAGTTGCTGCAACTACCATAGTGACCTAGGGAATAGAATCTAGTACTAAGTATGGCCAAGAACAAAGAGAGAACCTAGTTTCTGGTGACATTGTGGAGCCACAATGCTCTGATTATTCCCAGACTCCTCTTTGCATGGGGAAACTATATCTCCCAATTTATTTAAGTGCCTCTATTGTAAATCTGTTACTCAGCTAATTATTAACCAATGCAATAATCCCTCTGATTGAGTTTCAACAGTGTGAGTGTCCAACAACAAAAAGTACATACAGATATACCACCTTAGAGAAATCTGAAGGAAGTTGCAAAACTCAACAACAAAAATAATTCTCAGAGGTGTAAATTACACTTCCTTTTTTTTCCCTTAAGATTTTATTTACTCAAGAGAGAGCAAGAGAGAGTGAGAGCGAGAGCACAGAAAAAAAGGGAGACCTGCTGAGCAGGGAGCCTGATGTGGGACTTGATCGCAGGACCCCAAGATCACCACTTGAGCCGAAGGCAGCCACTTAACCGACTGGGCCACCCAGGTGCCCCCAAACCTCTTCTTTAAAGAAGGATTGCTAGGATTTAACAGCATAAGCAAGACTTGCTGATTTGAAGGAAACATGAAATTGAAATAATAAACAATGACAAAGTGCCAGTCTTCATGGCACTTGTAGAACTTTCTATGGAATGTCACTGGCAACATTAACAGCAGTAGCAGTATTGAAAACATTTATTAGGCATCTGTACAGCTGTAAATTGTGCAGACGTAAGTAGTGTTTGGATGAATCTGACAGCATGATCTCTACTTCCAAAGGAACATTCATACATGTATGTCACAACATATGATGAGCTTCAAAGACACAATGATTGCCATCAACAAGAAAAATATACTTCTTGGCAACTGCCAGGACACATCATTTCTTTCCATCATTGGCAAGATCTTGGCTGGAATTCTTTTGGATCAGCTACTGTTCAGTAATGGCAACTGTGCACTCCCAGAATAACTGTGGCTTTAAACCACAGGGCAACTGACATAATCTTTTCTCTATGTCAGAAATAAGAAAAATACAGAAAGCGGTCTGAATATTACTAAATTTATTGACTGCACAGAAACTTTTGTCTCTGTCTGTAGACCTGAACTATGTGTTACTATGTTAACTTTTTGTACCTATGCTTTGTAAGGATCCAAGAAGTTGGTGAGACTGTACACGTTAGTTAATTAGCCAAAGGTCATTTAAACAGCTACTATACACCCAGAACTATGCAGATTATAGCTATTTGTATGATTGACTACTTAATGACTATCTTTTCCATTAGAATATAAGCTTCCTATAAAAGGGCCTGAGGCTATCCCATCATCTACTGAATTCCCAGTGCCTAGCAGTGTCTGGCACATATTATTAGATACACAGTAACCATCTGTTGAATGAATAAAGGCACAATTACAAAACATTTCCCATGGGGAGACAAAACATAAAATAACTGTATCTTATTATCTAGATTAATCTTCATAATTCCCACTGTCCAGGGCAGTGCTGTCCAGTAGAACTTCCTGTAATGATGACAATGCTCTATAACTGCACTGTCCAATATGATAGCCACCAGCCAGATGTGGCAACTGAGCACTTGACATGTGGCTAGTGCAACTACACTACATTACCCTTTACTCATCTTATGCTACATAGTCTCACTTGGTTTTTATTAAAATTTCAATTAGGATTTTGGAGTTTTAAGTAGAGAACGGGGAATCATAACTTACGTTTTTCCATTAATGTGTCCCTTTCCGCCCCACTACCAGTGTCCCCAAAATAATCACAACTAAAAGAAATCTAGGAAAGATGGCTAACAGGTTGTTTGACTGGGAATTCCACTCCAAAAAGTTGTAAAGAAAGGGTAGAAGAGAGTTTAGCCACTTTTAACTACATGGAGAATTAACAGCATTACAAGTACACAACACTCAAATTTAAGAGCACCAAGTCAAGCATTAATACAAATAAATCCACAGAAATAATATCTCCATATTGTATTAGATAGGCAGACCATATCCCAGCCTCAACAATGCTGGATGGCTAACTGGACTGTCACATTGCAGAATATTCAATGAATTATTCAATATACATTTATTGAGTGCTTGCTGTGTGCCAAAAACACTATTTAAAGCTCTGGGGATATAGCAATGAACAAACTAATAAAATCCCTGTCCTTGTGGAGTCTACATTTTGGTGGACGGATGGAGACAGCCAGCCAACAAAGAAATAAGTAAAATGGCATGTCAGGGGGTACTAAGTTCTAAGGAAAAAAAGAAAGTGGGGAAGAGGGGCAGGGCATACAAGGAAAGGGCTGGCTAGGGAAGACCTTACTGAAAAGATGAAATCTTGAGACACAACTTGGAGGTAAAGACACAAGCCAGCAGATATCTGCAGAAAGAGTTTCAGGCATGGAAACAACAAGTTCAAGAGACTGCAAATAGGCCAATGTGCCTGGAGCCTAGAGAGCAAGTTTAGGAGTGCAGAAGAAGAGATAAGAAAGTCAGAGAGGTGACCGGATCAAGGAGAGGCTTGGGCACCACTATGCAACTAAAATGTGCTTCTAAGAACAATGAGAAACTTTTGGAGGTTTTTGAATTGACAAGTGATTTGACTTGCATTTTCAAAGGTCTACTCCAGATGCTATATTGAAAAGAGAGTGTTGGTGGGGGGCAGGGAGGAAAATGAAACAAAACAGACAAAATCCCCTGCACTCAGCTAGCTTACATTCTAATGACCAGAAGCAGGTAGCAGGTACTTCTCAATTTCACAAACAACTTTTCTTTCTTTCTTTTTTTTTTTAATTCAGTTATTTATATAACTGAATTTTGGAAGGAGATGAGGTAGCACAGAGAGGTTAAGTAACATGATCATGCGTATACAACACCTTATTTGGAAAAAAGGGTCTCTGCAGGTGTGACTAAATTAAGGATCTTGAGATGAAGAGATACTCCTGTATTTTTCTGGTGGGACCTAAATGCCATCACATGAATCCTTACAGGTGAGGAACAGAGGGATATTATGGACAGATATACAGAGGAAGACACAAAGTAGAAAACCTTATGAAGACAGAGCAGAGAGGGCTGCAGCCAGCCACAATGCCAACAGCCACCAGAACCTGGAAGAGGCAATGAAATATCTCCCCTAGAGCCTCTGGAAGGAGTGTGGCCCTGCCTACAGTTTGATTTCAGACACCTGGCCTCCAGAACTGTGAGAAATAAATTTCTGTAGTTTCAAGTCACCAAGTTTATGGTAATTTGTTACAGCAGCCCAAGGAACATATCATACTTTATACTGTCTGTTATCTTAACAAATAATTATTCATACATTTATCTTTTATTTAGTGAAAGTCTACCATATGCCAGATTCTGGGGTTTTTCTAAAAGATGTATTTATTTGAGGGAGAGAGAGAGAGAAAGTGAGCACAGGCAAGAGTAGGGGGAGGGGCAGAGGGAAAGAATCCTCAAGCAGACTCCCTGCTGAGCACAGAGCCCAATGTGGGGCTCAGTCACCCTGCCCATGAGATTGTGACCTAAACCGAAACCAAGAGTCTGACGCTCAACCAACTGAGCCACCAGGTGCCCCCAGATTCTGTTCTTAATACCAGGAATAAAAATGTAAACAAAATAAAGTCCCTACCCTCCTGGACTTGTACACAAATGAGGTAATTTTAGAAAATAATAAGCACAGTGAAGAATATAAACAAATGAGATGGAACAGAGAACGACTGGGAAGAGGACTGCTTTAGGCAGTGGAGTCAAGGACGCATTCTCAGAAATCATGCCATTAGAGCTGAGCCTCATGATGATGAGGGATAAATGCCCATACAAATAATGGGAAGAAGATGCTCCTGACAGAGGGAAGAGAGTAGGGCAAAGATCTAGAGCCAAAAATACCTTGGCATTTTGAAGGAACAGAAAGAAGGCCAATATGGCTGGAGAGTGATGAAAAACAGAGGAAGAGAACAGTAAGAACCTTAGCAAGAAAAGGCACAGGCCAGGCCATGTAGCACATTTATATCAATTATCTACTGCTACAAAAATGCTGTGTTAACAAACACACACAAAAGGTCATGTTTATAACTTAGACTTCTAGAATCAGCTGAGAGTCCACTAGGCAGCACTACTGACCTCAACTGGACTTGCTTTAATGTCTTATGATTTGAATTGGTATCTATTGATTCAGGAAGGCCTCAGCTGTAGCAACTGGGGCTCTGCTCCATGTGGCACCCTCTCCAGCAGGCTAGCAGGGGAATGTTCTCATGGTGATGGAGAGGTTCAACAGAGAATACCCAGTGTGCAAGATAGGTTCAAGCCTCTGCTTGTGTAATATCTGATAACTTCTCCTCAGTTAAAGCAAATCACCTGACTGAGGCCAAAGTCAAGGAGTGGGCAGGCCATCTTGCCCACAGTGGGAAGACACAGTTACATGGCAGGGATACAGAAAACAATGAACAACTGAAGCCATCAAGGCAAGCTTCTGCAGATATATAGGGCCTTGATAAATTAATGAATGTAAGAAGCAACTGTTTTCTAAATAGGATAATAATATACTACAAATGTTGTAGGAGTTGAGAAAAAAGGTATATGACTATAATACTCAGAGAAAGCTACAAAGAGAAGGGTCTTGATAGTTTTAGATGGGTGGAGGGACAAGATGAGGGAATTTTAAGAGCAGAGAATAACATGAACAAAGTTATGGTGGGAGAAAAAAAGCACTGTATACACAGAATGAAGACTGGCATGTATACCGATATCAAGATGTTTCCATCTGATTCAATCCCTATCACAAACAGAACAAAATGAAGTAGAACAAACAAATCTCATATGCATCCTACATAATAGAAACCACTTCATTTCAAAATGTTTTGAGAGTCTAGAGTTCTCAATGTGATAATCAGGAATGTCTGAGAACTGAAGACAGCCATGAGAGTACAAACATAAGATTCCAAACATGTGCAACAATGAAGTCTCAATGTAGTATTTACCATAATGGTGAAGAAACCTGAAATTATGAATCAATGTATACAATATAACAATCCTTTTTGGTAACCCAATGTTGAAAGCTATCATCAATTGTTATTTTGGAAGCATGTTATCAAATGACTCCCAAAATGCTAAGAATCAAAACAATATCCAAGAATTTTCTTTGTAAGGCAACTGAAAAATTTGGCCACAAACATAATCTCAAGCATGTTCATATAACTCTGGAGGTTACTTATATCTTGATTCATGGCATTATGGTTTTAAGGCAATTCTCAAGAATTTTCTAGGCTCCAAAAACTCATAATATATGATTCACTAGAACAGGTTCTTCATCCGGCTCTTTAATTATTAATTCTGCTTATACGACACTAATAGCAACATATCATCCAGTAATGAGATTCAGGGAGACAGCCAGTCCACTAGTGTTCACAGAGATGAATTCAAATCTTTATACAATTAAATAAAAAAAGGAAACCTCATGCAAAGCAGACCCATAATTCAAATAGATATTGTAGCAATATAAATATTTAAATCAATTAGCAGCTGTGACAGTGGAGAAAAGTGTGAGGATACCAATGTTTCTACTCACCTGGTCTCGTATTCACTGGACTAATTCCAGTAGAGCATCACCAACTGTCCCCATATCTTCCACCAACCATCCCACAAACCCACTACACTGAGCATGGTGACAAGATACCCTACCCATGCCCAACGTATGAGCAAAACCGAAAAGCTTTATAGTTTCCACAACCCTCAGCTGGGCCCTATATCCACGAAGAATCTCTAAGCTCTCACTATGAGCCTGAGCCTGCATGCTGGGATCCTTGAATCCCTCCTGAGCCCTCAAATTGAAGACAGACTGAAGTTGATTCTTCCCAGAAAGACTGGAGTCAACCCATCAACTAAATTCAAACACTCAGAAGTGTAACCTCCTAATTTCACTGCTGAATTTTCAGTGGCCTAAATGCCCACCAGGAGCTACTCTTTCCTGACTACTACATAAACACCATACACAGACAGACAGAAACACCACCCTTCTAAGAAGTACAGGGACTAATTCTTTTGCCAGCCAAATCCACCTTGCCATATATCCTGCTGTTCTTGTTCTCCTTCCAAATGTGAGCCCTCCTCCAGTCATCTATCCCCCTCACACTGTCATCTCCAAACTAGCTCTGTGCTTCCTCCCCTCTCCCTCTCCAATTTGTACTATACTTTCTGGGTAATAAACACCCTTATAACCTTCTCCATTTCACTGATCTTTTAACCACCACACATACTTAAGTGTTGGGAAAGGGAATGAATGCCCTTTTTATTCCACACTGTCAATAACATGAAAAATCTTCTGTTACTTGAGTCCCATAAATTCAGCAATGCCACTTCTTTCTCTTTGTTATCATCATGATATAATATCTTCCATCTTCAAAGAGAATTATTCCCTTGGTGCGACACCCTCTCCTGTCCACAGCCCAATTTTTCTGCATTCCTCAGCATAAATTGTTGCCATATTTTTTATATTTAACATCTCCACTTATTCTCTTTCTATTCTTTCTTAAATCCTCTCTTAGAAGGTTTCAATCTCTACCAACATCATTGAAACTTCAAGGTCACCAGTGACTACCATATGACCAAATCAAAGATGAATTCTCAGTTCTTATCTTACCCAGTAGCATTTGGCACAGCTGATCACTGTGCTTTTCTGCATTTATTAAGATGATCATGTTCTTACTCTTTTCTTCAATTAATATGGTTAAATCTGATTTTTTTTGAAAGGTAAACCACTCCACATTTCTGAAATAAACCTCACCTGGACATGAATTATGATCCTTTCCATATAACTGGTTTCTACTTGAAAATATTTTGTTTAGAATTTTTACATCTATGTTTATGAGAAAGATTGGCCTAATATTTTCACTTCTTGTAATATCCTTATCAGGTTTGGTGCCAAGTTTATGCTAGACTCATAATAAGAGTTGGGAAATTAGCAGGATTCAGACAAACAGAACTAAACACATATACATACACACACACACACAATTTATTACAGGGATTCTATCTCATGCAATTGTGGAAGCTAATTAGGTAGTCTCCATAAGATTGTAGCATCTCATGCTGGAGTCCACAGGGCAGGCAGTTGGGAAGGAAAGATGGACGTAACATAGGGAAGAACAGGACAGCCTAGAACTCAAAAGCATGAGCTGAAACCAGTGAAAACAGACTGAAACTGTCCTGTAGGAGGGCTACTTCTTTATCACACAACTACACACACACACACACACACACACACACAAATGTCCCAGGAGTCAGAAAAACTGAAATCGGATCCAGGGGAAGGTAGAGCATTTGCAGGTCTGACTGTTGCCCGAGCCAACCAGATAAGCCAGCAGGTAAGCAACATCATGTGTAAGCCACAAAATGAATGCTGATGCTTCTGTCCTCTAAGTCTCATACAAAAATGTCTCTTGCGGCCAACTCCAATTAGAAAGATACAAATAAAGGGAAGGAAATTTTGGAAAATGTAATTCAGCCTAGGCAAGGTCATACGTTACAAAGCTACCACAGAAACTATTTCCTCTTTTTCTATTTTCTGATAGAGTTTTTATAAGATTGGTATTATTGTTTGGAAGAATACACCAGAGAGGCCATTTGGGCCTGGAGTTTTCTTTGCAACAAAGGGCTTTAACTTATGTATTCAATTTATTTAATAAATACAGAAATATAGAAACGTTTAGATTTCCTATTTCTTGTGCCAGTCTTATGTTTTTTCCTACTGCATTTGTCTATCTCAGGAGACTCTGTCCTTCAGGCTGTCTGTATTGTAAATAAAGTTTTACTGGGACACAGCCATGCCCAGTTATTAAATATTATGCACAGCTGCTTTCATGCTGCAATGGCAGAGCTGAATGTATGTGACTGTACAGTCCATAAAGCCTAAACTATTTACTATCTGGCCCTTTATAGAAGAAGTTTGCCAATCCCTGATCCGTCTCATCTAAATTTATTGCCAAATGTTGTTCATAATATTCACCTATTATCTTTGTTAATGTCTATACGATCTGTAGTAATGTTCTCTTTTTATGTTCCTGGTATTAGTAACTTGTGTTTTCTGGCTTTCTGAATCGGTCTTGCTACAAGTCACTAAGTTATTACTCTCTTAATGTAAAATTTTTCTATTCTATGATTGCGTTCTATTTTATTAATTCCTGCTCTATTTAGTAACCTCTCCCTTCTATTTTATTTGGGTTTGCTTTGCTGTTTTTTTACTAATTCCTTAAGATATAAGCTTAGATCATTAATTTTTCAATCTTTTTTATTTTCTAAAATATGCATTTTAGAACTATATATTTTCCTATAAGCACTGCGTAACTAAACCCTACATTATACCATATTTTCATTATCTTCATTTCTAAATATTTCTGAAAGCAATGTGATTGCTTTCTTCAACCATACATTATTCAAAAGTGTGTTGTTTAATATCTAAACATATATAGTCTTACCTGTTTTTTCTGTTAATGATTTCTGTTTTAATTCCAGAGTAATAAAAGAATATACACTAGGATTTCATACATGAAATATGTTGAGACACAGAATATCCAAAGCAGTTTTGAAAATGAACCAAGTTGAGGCACTTATACTCTTGACTTCAATATTACTATAAAACTACAATAATCAAGATAATATGGAACTGCAATAAGAATCAACAATTAGATTAAGGAAAAATTAGAGGGTTCCAAAATAGGTCTGTACTTTTGGTCACTTAGTTTTTTTAAAAAGGCACCAAAGCACCACAATGAGGGAAGGAAAATCTTTTCAACAAATGGTACCTAAACAAATTGTATATCCATATAAAAAAGAGGAACTTATTAAACTCCACCTCATACTCACACCATACACAAAAACTAATTTGAGATGGATCATAATAGACCTAAATGTAAAAACTAAAACCATAAATCTTTTAGAGAAAGTATAGGGGAATATCTTTGAGTCTCGAAGGTAAGCCAAAGTTTCTTAGGACACAGAAAGTAATAATGATAAAAGGAAGAATTGATAAATTAGGCTTTACCAAAATTAAACACTTCTGTTCATCTAAGCACCCAAGTAAGAAAATGAATAGTCAGGAGATAGAAAAAATACACACACACACACACACACATGCAGCAAAAGATTGAAATTCAGGATATCTAAAAACTTCTTACAACTCAACAACAAAAAACTTCTTACAACTCAACAACAACAACAACAAAACAATTATTTTTTTAAATTATACTCTGGAATTAAAACAGTCTGATTTAAACAGACACTTCACAAAAGAAGATATGTGAATAGCTAATAAGCACATGAAACATGCTCAATATCATTAACACGGAAATGCAAATTAAAACTACAATGAGATATCACTCTTCATCTACCAAAATGACTAGAATTAAGACTGACAACATCAAATGTTGGTGAGGATGTGGAGCAACCAAAGCTCTAATAAATTCTTGACTGAAGCATAAAATGGTAGAATCATTTAAAAAAATAATATGATAATTTCTGGGGCAGCTGGATGGCTCAGTCAATTAAGCATTTGCCTTCAGCTCAGATTATAATTCCAGGGTCCTCCCTGCCCAGCGGGGAGTCTGCTTATCCCTCTCCCTCTGCTCCTCCACCCCCACTCGTCCACTCTCTCTCAAATAAAATCTAAAAAAAAAAACTGCTAATTTCTTATAAAGTCAAACATACATCTGCCCTATGACCCAGCAATTCCATTCCTAGGTATTAACGTAAGAGAAATAAAAAAAGGTCCACAAAAAACTAGTACAAAAATGTTCATAGAAGGCTTATTTATAACAGGGAAAAAAAAAAAAAAAAACAGATACAACACAAAAGTCCATCAAAAGGAGAATGGATAAACCAACTGTGATTTATTCAAACAATGGTAATAAAATGGAAGGAACTACTGTTTCACACATCACAAATGAATGTCAAACATGCTGTGAGTAAAAGAAGCTTTATGCAAAAGACTGCGTACTGCAAGACTCCAGAACAGGCAAAACTAATTCAGTGTGCAAAGAATCAGAACAAAGATTGCCTTAGAGCAAAAGACTGAGGTGAGGAGTGAAGGCAGTTAACTATGAAGAGGCAAGAGATAACTTTCCGGGTGATGGCAGTGTCTTACCTTGAAAGGAGTTTGGGTTAGGTAGATGTATAGATTTGTCAAAACTCATTTAAACGCACATTTATGAACTGTACATTTTTTTGTACATTTTACCTTAAAAGAAAAACTTGTAAGCAAATACTAAATTCTAGTTAATGATATGCATGTTGAAGTATTTAGTGGAAAGTATGTTGATACATGTACTTTGAGATGGTTAGAAGAATAAGATGATTAAGGGAGAGCCAGAAAGACAGATAATAAAACAGGTGTAGTAAAACATTAATGGTAGAATCTAGGTAGAGGTATATGGGCTATTCACTGTACAAATTTGAGAAGGAATTTAAGCTTTCTTATATCTTTTGGTACTATAAGTGAGCAATCTTGGCTTTTAGATTCATAAAACTGGCCATTAAGAAATTCAGGATTCTCGGGGCACCTGGGTGGCTCAGACGTTAAGCGTCTGCCTCAGCTCAGGTCATGATCCCAGGGTCCTGGGATCGAGCCCCGCTTTGGGCTCCCTGCTCAGCGGGAAGCCTGCTTCTCCCTCTCCCACTCCCCCTGCTTGTGTTCCCTCTCTCGCTGTGTCTCTCTCTGTCAAATAAATAAACAAAATCTTTAAAAAAAAAAAAAAAGTAAAAAAAATTTTTTTAATTTAAAAAAGAAATCAGGATTCTCAGTAAAACAATGACCAATCCCTTTGATTTGCATTGCAGTTACTGACATCACAGGGCAAAGATCTTGTTAATTGGAGGAAGGAAAACTTCGATAAAGCAGTTCTCAAATATATGGGGTTAGTAGTTCTTCAGAAAATGAAGATCACATCTGATATAAACCTTTTGCCTTTCCAAGGTTTTCTGAACCACCCAAGCCCATCTGGCAATAGTTTTTCTTCTTCAAAGTTCCTTTCTACCACTTGGGGACACTTAATTTTCAGTATCAACGGAAAAGAAATCTACTATGCTCCATTGCACATCAGAGTAACCAATTTTTTTTTAAGTTATCATTTAAGAAAACTGGAAACTATCTCCATAATTAAATGGTTATGGGAAAACCTCATACTGTTCAGAGGCTATGACAATTTAAGCAAAATAAAGGAAAACATTAACTAACTTTTCTAAAACTGTTAAAATGGTTTGAATTTGGTCCCAATTTTGGATGAAGATCAGCCAAACCAATTCATCTAGTGGAAATTTAAAACAAAATACATAATTATAAATATTTATTACATTTCCAAAATAGCAGCTAAAAAAAAAAGTTACCATTAACAAGGACTTTAGTAGATTAAATAGCACCCCCAAAGCAGGTTCAAACCCTGGGAAACAAACCAAGGCACAGCTAACAACATTAAGAAGCCCTAAGAGCAAAGTCAGAGGATTTCAGAGTCTTTTTTTATAAATACCCTCTCAGAAAACATATGCCTAATAAGATTTAAATAGTCCCCAAAAGAATAAGCAGCTAATTTCCATCTCTAACAAAACATACTTAGAGAAATCAGAATATTAAACAGTACAGTCCAAGAACTTGAAATATACCCCTATAACACAAGAGTTAAAAAGGAAATACTTTAACATGCAATATATATACATATACATTTTGTGCAAACAGATTCCCTTGCAGAGAGAATTTTACACTGAAGTATGAATCGATACATCCAATTCCAGCAATATGGCAGACTGCTTGTGTAGAAACGACCTCTCAGTAAAAAACATCTTAAAATGCTCGACAAAAACATCTTTTATAAAGTATGGCTGCACTGGTGGTAAAATAAGGGACACCATAGGAAGCTAGAAAAGAAAAAATGCAATATTCCACAGGAGTTAAAAAGGGTTAGAGACAGCATTTACTCCGGAGATTCTGTGAATTCCTGGTGGCCTAGCACCTGGTTTTAATGACCCACATATGCTGGGACAGAAGACAAACCTTAGGACCCAAGTAAAATGAGAGCTCAGATCAGAAAATCCCACATAAAGCTGGGAACCCCCATAAGGAAGTAAACTACAAAAAATCCAGCTAGTAGAAGGAAACAAGCCGGGGCGCCTGGGTGGCTCAGTCGTTAAGTGTCTGCCTTCGGCTCAGGTCATGATCCTGGGGTCCTGGGATCGAGCCCCGCATCGGGCTCCCTGCTCCGCGGGAAGCCTGCTTCTCCCTCTCCCACTCCCCCTGCTTGTGTTCCCTTTCTCGCTGTGTCTCTCTCTCAAATAAAGAAATAAAATCTTTAAAAAAAAAAAAAAAAGGAAACAAGCCTATGCTGGCAAAGGCTCTGAGAAGAAGGGGGAGAGGGGAGGTGGGAGGAAAAAATATATACTGTCTTAAGAATTCCCAATGACAAAGACATACTAACATAGTTTGGTATTTGTACTGACTCTGTGGCCTGAAAAACCTCAAGCAGAAATTTTAAAGTGGCCGTGGATTTCCATGCTCAGGGGCGTGGCAGAAGCAAACACAGGAATTTCAAGAACTCCTCTAGATACAGTTCAATGAATATATGCAAAAAAATGAAAATTCACTAAACACATGAAGAAGACACCATGAGCTAGGGATCAGCAGAAATAAGAAACTACAGAATCAAACAGGGAAAGACAGCAGATACAAGAATAAT
Source organism: Mirounga leonina (assembly GCF_011800145.1). Lineage (NCBI taxonomy): Eukaryota > Metazoa > Chordata > Mammalia > Carnivora > Phocidae > Mirounga > Mirounga leonina. Next base: position 16,108,576 of record NW_023270739.1, read on the forward strand.
TACAAATATAAATGTTTAAAAATAAAATAAATGTTTAATAGATTTAAAGCAATAAAAAGAGACTTTTTTTAACCCAACATGATGCCTGGGAGAAAAAATACACTAATCTGCCTATATAAGATATATAGTGTTTTTCCAAAAACCTGGGCCTTTTAAAAGAATTTCATTATATTGCTACTGACTTATGTGTCCCTTCTACTCCAGAGATTTTTAAGTTTCTTATTGATCTCCTTAGGCATGGCTCCTCAGGGAAATTTTTAATTTAGTTATTTCTCTAGCCTCTGTGAAATAATAATATTTATCACTCTTTTTTTTTTTTTTTTTTTTTTTTGAGAGAGAGAGAGCATGAGAGAGGGGAGGGTCAGAGGGAGAAGCAGACTCCCTGCCGAGCAGGGAGCCCGATGCGGGACTCGATCCTGGGACTCCAGGATCATGACCTGAGCGGAAGGCAGTCGCTTAACCAACTGAGCCACCCAGGCGCCCATGATATTTATCACTCTTAAGAACTAGAATTTATAACTTAAAGAATTTAAGATGTGTGCTTTTATATCTAGAATAATCATTTTCTTATTAATGTCTTGTAAATTTTAATGTGCAGGAAGGGCTTTTATTCCCTCTCAAAATAAATGGAACAAACCTGAGGGAAAAAAATAAAAATAAGTAAATATGCTAAAAAATAGAAAACTATAACTGACCAGGTAGATCTGAAAAGGAACCAAATACAATTTTTAAAAATAAAAAATATAAGAAATTAAATTAAAAGCTCAATACATGTGGCACCTAAGTGGCTCAGTTAAGCATCTGCCTTCAGCTCAGGTCATGATCCCCGGTACCTGGGATCGAGCCCTGTGTCAGGCTCCCTGTTTAGTGGGGAGTCTGCTTCTCCCTCTGCTCTTCCCCTCTGTTCCTGATCTCTCCCTCTCTCTCTTTCAAATAAATAAATAAAAATCTTAAAAAAAAAAAAAAGCTCAATACACAGGTTAAATAGATTAGATACAAGTGAAAGTGCACTGGTAAGCTGGAATATAACTCTGAATAAGTATTTAAAATGCACAGAGAGAGAAAGAAAAAGTAGGAAAGAGAGGTTATAAGATATGGAGGACAGAGTAAGCAGGCAGGCCCAATGTATATCTATTGGGAATTCCAGAAAGATAAATAGAACAGAAGAGAGGCAAAAGTCAAAAGAAATGACTAATAATTTTCCAGAATTCATAAGAAACACTCAACCCTCAGATTCAAGAATCTAAGCCAGGGAAAATTAAAAGAAATACAAACCCAGACACATCATGTGCAACTGCAGAACATCAAAGCCAAAGAGAAGATTTTAAAAGCAGCCAGAGAGAATACAGAGATTACCTATAAAGACATCATGATTAAAACCAACAACTGATATCTCATCAGTAACAATGAAAACCAGAAGAAACTGAAATAGTAATGTACTAAGGGAAAATAGCTGTCAACTATGTAACTGTATAGCCATTGACACTATTTTTCAAGAAAAATAGCAAAATACATTTAATTAAAACAAAACAAAACAAAACAGTTCATAACTAACAGACCCTCACTAACTTAGCCTCTAACTCAGTATATTTCAGAAACTTGTATTTCAGAAAGAAGAAAATTGTCAAAGGAAGATCTCAGATTTAAAAGGAATGGTGAGAAAAAAAATAGTAAACTTGTAGGTAAATCTAAACAAATTGTTAATTGTGTAAAACAGCATAACATCCTCTAATTTATTTCATTAAAAAAATCAAGATAGAACTTAAATCTTAGAAAATAATAGCATATAACTGGAGTTAAAGATTCTAGGGTGTTTACATTATTTGGGAGGAGGGCAAAAATACTGATTAACTTGAACATAAATAACTGAAGGCGGTATTAAAATGTTAAGGGTGGGGTACCTGGGTGCCTCAGTTGGCTAAGCTTCAGACTTCAGCTCAGGTCATGATCTCAAGGTCCTGGAATTGAGCCCTGTGTTGGGCTCTGCACTCAGCAGGGAGTGTGCCTCTCCCTCTCCCTCTCCCCTTGTCCCTTCTCCTGCTTGTGCTCTCTCTCTCACTCAAATAAAATCTTTAAAAAAATAAAAGTAAAAAAACAAATAAATAAATAAAAATAAATAAAATGTCTAGGGTACCCTCGAAAAGAACAAAAAATAGATTAAACTTAGCTAGAAGGCAAGAAAGGGAGGGTGGAGTGGGGAAAACATATTAGAACAAATAAAAATCACAAAATAAGATAGTAGTACTGAATCTCAGTAATTCAGTAAACAAAATAAATGTAAATGGACTGAAGTCTCCAAGAAAATGCCAAGAATGTCAGACTAAAAATTCCAAATTCAGCTACATGGTATTTATAATAGACATATCTAAAACATAAAGATACAGAAAAAATAATAGTAATAAACACATTATTAAAGCTGGAGAGGGTCATGATACATGATTTGGTTTATGAGGAAGATGAAACAATTTCTAATCTGAGTGTCCTAATAACATCAGCTCAAAATAAGTCAAAAATTGCAAACTACAAAAAGAATTAGATAAGTTCATGGTAGTGAAAGATTTGTGTATATCTCTTTCAATAATTGATAGCCCATGTAGACAAAAAACATATAAAGCATACAAAATTTAAACAACATATTACCATGTTTTATCTTATGGACACATATAGAATCCTGCTCTCAACAATAATGTATACATATGCTTTTCAAGAATAAACAGAACTTTAATGTAAAGTGAAGATATTATAGGCTATATGGTAAGTTTCTATATGTTGAACTATGTGAAATTGGTATTTGTATGTCAAAAACAGCTGAAAATCATATATTGTTCAATCTACGATTTCAAATACTCTATAGTTTATAGACCAAAACTTCTGACAACAATTTTGTTGGAACTTGGTGCCCTCTCCCCCAAAATTAAATTCCCATATATTTGGAATGTTAAAAATATCTAAGTAATTGAGGAGCTAAAGAAGAAATAATAATAAAAACAATAAAAACTTAGAATTAAACACTGAATATTCTATTCATCAAAATTGTGGTTATTAGCAAAAATGATACATAAGGGGAAACATATAGCCTTAAGTGCTTATTTTTAAGTATAAATAATAATGATTTATTCTTCCAATTTAAGAAGTTATAGAAGTTAAAAAATAAACACTCCCAAAATAATAAAAAGCAGAAATTAATGAAATAGAAAAATAGAGAAGAGCAACAAAACCAAACGTTTGGTTTTGAAAAGGCTAACCGAATTGATAAACCTCTAACAAGCCTGATCAAAAAGGAGGGGTGAAAGAGAGACAGGCAGAGACCACATGAGTAAAAATAAACATAATTAAAATGAAATACAATTACAGATGGAGCAAGGTTTAAAAAATTTAGAAGAAAATATTATTAATAACTTTATGCTAGCAAATTTGAAAGCTTAAGTGAAATGGACAAATTCTATAATTTAAATTCCTGAAACAAACTAAAAAAAAAAAGAAAGAGAGAGAGAGAAGCTGAATATTTCTACAGTTACTGAAGAAAGTGAATTAATCATTAAAAGAAATCCAACCAAGAAAATACCACACTCAAATAGTTTCACAAGAGAGAAAAGAAAAGGAATAAACTTAGTGCCCAGTTCATTTTATGGAGCTAGTACAGACTTAATGCCAAACAAGACAAAGGCAACATAAGGAAGGTAAAGTACATATCAATCTCTGTCATGATAATAAATACAAAATGTACTAAATCAAATATTATCACATTGAACCCAATTATATTTTTAAAAGGTTTGTTTCATGAACACATGGTTGATTTAACATGAGAAAAATCTGTTCATTTACTAAAGACTGAAGGGGAAAAATGACATGATCACCTCAATAGATGCAGAAAAAATATTCAATAACATTCAATAACAATTAATGATAAAAACTATTAGTCAGAAATAGAAGAGAACATCCTTCAAGTTATAAAGAATATCTATAAAAAACCAAGAGCAAACATCATGCTCAATGGTAAAACATTAAAAGCACTCTATACAATCAGTAATACTGCAAAGATGTCTGTTATTTCCATTTCCAACACTTATTGGAGGTTTGGTCAATATCAGTGTGTACGCTCACACAGACAGTCAGACAGACACACACACGAATATAGAAGGACTTGGAAGGAGAAAATAAAATGCCATTATCTTATTATTTATATCAATTGTCTTTATGGAAAACCCAAAAGAATTAATACACTTACAAACTATTTGGAATTAAAAAGAATTTAGAAAGTATTTTGTATATAAGAGCACTACACAAAAGCCAACTGCACATGTACAGCCAGCAATAATGTTAGAAAAGGTAAATTTTTTAAAGATACCATTTACAGTAACTAAAATAGCTTAATTATAATTATAAAGAATTATAACTTTCAACAAAAAATATGTAAGAACTTTATGAAGAAAATAGTAAATGTTATTAAAAGATTAAAAATCTAAATAAATATGGAAAAGTACCATGTTTATGCATAAGAAAATGAATTATCTTAAAAGTGTCAATTGCCCTCCAAAATTAATCTATAGAATCGATACTATTGCCTTCAAAATCCCACCAAAGTTGTTCACAGAACTTGAAAAGCTGATATTAAGATTTATATGAAAAAAATGGACAAGAATAGTCAAGGAACTGCTGTAGAAGAAAAACTGATGGGTGAACAGGGGGCTGGAAAACCTGACCTACCAGGTATCAAAAATTATTTTAAAATTATAACAATTAAGACTGAAGATTTGGCAAGTGAAATAAGAGTTCAAAAAGAGACCCACATGTACACAGAAAGCTGATATACCGCAGAGAAGTCAGTGCAGATTAGTGGAGTCAGGATGAATTATTCATGAAATGTGTGAGGACATTTGGAAAAAGTAAAATTGTATCTCTATTCTACATCATACACAAAATTTCAGATGAATTAAGAATTTAAATGTAAACATCAAATGGTTGGGAAAAAATTTCTAAATGATAACATGTTGAAAATACTAATCATCAAGAGAAAAAAAAAAAGAAATTTAAACAATAAAATTTAGCAGTTTGGTTCACCAAAAGACACCATAAAGGGGTTGAGAAGACAAGTCACAAAGTGGGAAAAAATATTTAAAACACATATAACTAACAAAGAATAATATCCAAGATATATAAAGAACTCCCATAAATCAATATGAAAAAGACAAACAAAAAGAAAATGGACAAAGATTTTTTTTAAAGGGCATTTTATATAAGAGGAATGATAAATGGCTCATAAACATATGAAAAGACACTCAACTTCTTTGGGAATCAGAGAAATACAAAAGGACAATAGATACCCAAGTATTGGTTAGGACATGGAGCAACGGGAACTGTCAAACCTCGCTGGTGGGAGCTTAAATTGGCTACTACTATTCTGTAAACATTTTAGCATATGTAAAGCTGAACATATATATTCCATGACTCAGAAATTCCATACCTGGGAATATACTCTAGAAAAATTTTTGCACATATGTACCCGAAGACAATTACAAGAATGTATTATCTTACTTGGGGGGTCAAAATGAGAAATTATTGTGAAATGTTTAATTAAGAATCATACAACATATTCATCCAAAATTGATATTTATGAACACATGAATATTCTCTTCATGGACTTCTTATTCATTAATTGTTAAATCATTAATAAATGTCAATAATATCCTTTTGTAAATGCAGAGATAAAACACACCTGACAGGACAATTTTTGATATATCATGAATGACTTTTTGTTCACACTGACAGGCATATATACTTTAATCACCAAAGAATAAACTGAGCATTTATGAAAGAAAATCCTTTTTGAAGATTATTTCGATTTAATCAGGATTAAAAGTAAATAACACTTTTATCCTTATCAACTTTAAATAATATAACTTTAGTTTTAATATCATACTTAATCAGAAAATATACAAAAGAAAACAATAAGAATATGGAGAGCCTGGTGTCCTATGGTCTTCCTTAATAACAATCCATTTTCAAGAGACTATAATCTACTCGACAGAAAGCATTCTACCAAGGATCTTAATCAGATTCTGAGAAAATTCGCACTCAAAATAAACAATATGCCACTGAAACCAACACAATGTAGGTATTAGCAGCTGTACAAGAGGTTAGCCTCTATCTGATGAGCCATTTCTAAAAGGATGAAAGTCTACATCTTTGAAGTGCTTTCTATTCAAGTTGGAAAATATATAAAGGTAGGAATCACCTACAAAGTAGGTTGACTGAGAAATTTTTCTTCATTTTACAAATCCTTACTTGACTCTATGCAAACATCAAACTAAGAATGGCAAAAATGAGTCTCTCTTCCTACCTGTTAATACTAACTTTTTCTCTGTTTTCTCAAGGCATTTTACTTTCAGCATCCAAGTCCATAAGAAATTTAGAAGATGACATGGTATTTAATACATTCCGGCTGGGGAAAGCCTTTCAGAAGGAAGATACTCCACAAAAATCAGTTGTTGCTCCTTCTCTGGAACAATATAAAAATGATGAGAACAGTTTCACGAGTGATGAGGAAAACAAAAATTCAAAGGTGAGTGGCAATGTGACTTATCCTTTCTTCAATGGAAATTTGAATGATTTTTATGATACTTTTGAAAGTAAAATTGATACTTTTATAAACAGAAGTATATATAAACAGTCACACTATTCTTTAGGACAACTGATGAAATTTCATACATACCATGTTGTTCTTCTACTCTGGACAACACTTCTTATCCAAAAGATTTTTTTCCCAAAAATTTGTATCTAATGTATTTTTAGAGTCAAAACAGTGCAGAGCATCTTTAAATTGATCAATGAGAATATTATACAAATACATTATAGTTCTATTACCAGTAAGACAGCTAAAACACAAATCAACCTTTTCTTTACAGAACACAGGCTCCAAACATAATTTCTTAAATAATGGTCTGCCACTGAATCTGGCTATAAAACCTTATCTTGCACTAAAAGGATCTGTAGCTTTTCCAGCTGAGAATGGAGTTCAGAATACTGAATCAACACAAGAAAAGAGAGAAATTGGGGATGAAGAAAACTCAGCTAAATTTCCTATAGGAAGGAGAGATTTTGACAGTGAGTAGTTTTTTTAAAATTCAATTCTTATATCTTGATACCGTAAAAATAGAACTCTGAGTTTAACTGGATTTGGATCCAATCTTAAGAAAATCAAATAAGACCATGGTTCAATTAAGTGACTCCTGCCAAAGATGTGGGATTAAAAGGCATTTAAGAGTTACTGTAATTTTGATTTATTCAGAATTAGCTATATTAGATCCATTCCCTTATTTTCTAATAAATTTTGTGTGATAATAATAGTGCTTTAAACAATTTAAACTTTTTTTTCCTCCAGTGCTCAGGTGCATGCTGGGAAGAGTCTATCGACCTTGTTGGCAAGTCTGAAACCTGTTGGACCACATCATCTTTTCTGAAGAAAACAAGATCATGTAATTGTCTGTCGGGGAAAAAGCCCTTAACATTACTATGACTTGTATTATTTTAAATGTCTGTTTTAAAAGAAAGCAGCTATTAACATATATCTGTAGCCTAAATGATATGCTTGATCTGTGCATTAAACTATGTGAATATTCTGCATAATTACGACTTACTAGTATTTTGTAAATGCTTAACATACTAACCTTATATACACTTCAGACCAATATAATAAAGATTCATAACTTATACCTTGCTCTCTTAAAAATTAAGTAAATGGCTTTGGTGAATAGTTTAATATATACAGAAATCTAAAGCACATAAAAAACAAATTCATAGTCTAAAAAATTGAGTTAACTTTGTCTGGCCAGTAATCAATTTGTCCTTGGCTGTACACTTGTTTTTTGCTACTCTGGCTACTTTGCCACACAATTTATTCTGGAAATTGTTTGATGTCTCAGGTATCTTAACATTTTTATGTTGAGGTGGTTCATTTCCATTATCACAGAGATCATTTTTATCATCTAAATCCACCTGTTTCCTTTTTGAGCTTTTATTTCCTGTCTGACTACTTGATTTTCTTGTTAGTTTTTCACTTTTACTTCTGTCCAGATGAACATTTCCAGAACTTGTTCCAATTGTTGGCCTTCCAACAGATGAATTTATACCTTCTGTTATGCAAGATGAAAAGAGGAAAGAAATTACATAATATTTAGAATTACATGTGAAAATTTTACAGTAAACTTCAAAAATTGCTAAAGAATATTCAAAAATTTTATTTGCAATCACATAATGCTGTAAGTCACATGATTAACAAATACAGCTACATTACTAGCACACTACTTTTCATTTTACCATATCATTTTTTTATCCCTGCAAACAACAAATATTTACTTTCTTTGAATGCATGACACTTAATCCTTAAATGCTACAAGTTATTTCTTAAGTACATTTAGTTAAATCAAACTGTGTCCTATTCCTCCTTAGATGTGTACCTAGATTTAACTTTTTAAATAAACCCAGGTCTTAAAAATATAAACCTTTACATTTCACATTTCATACTCTGTAAAACAAAATCTCGTTTTACTTAAGTTAAAACCAATTTGGGGTGCCTGGGTGGCTCAGTCAGTTAAACATCTGCCTTCTGCTCAGATCATGACCCCAGTGCCCTGGGATCAAGCCAACACACTGGCTCCCTGCTCAAGGGGGAGCTGGCTTTTCCCTCTGCCCCCCCACTGTTCATGCTCTCTCTCGTGTGCGTGCGCGCTTTCTTTGTCTCTCTCTCAAATAAATAAATAAAATCTTTAAAAAAACAATTAATATACTAGAATTAAATAGTTATTTAATTACTCAAAAAAGCTCAATTACCAGAAAGGTCATTTTCCATGTGAAGTACATACAAAGGCTTGGATGCTGAATTAACATCATTCCACTTATCCTTGCTTATTGTGCAGTCATCTTTATAAGTACAAGCAAACTGGGATCTAATTAAGATTTGTTTCATCTAGTAACAGGAAGAAAGAAGAAAGTATGCAATTTATTTTATTTGATTTATTTTGATTTTTTTCATCCAGATAGAAATATACTCTATGGTAATCAAGATATAAAATTTCCCTTAAAAATTCCATTATTCATTGGAAACTTAACCCTTGATGTTTCATAGTTTACAAACTCATCCATTGTTACACTAGCATTTTTGTTCTTTTCAGTAATACCTGCTTTACACACACTTGTTATACTTTTTAACAGTTTAGAAAAATCAATTTTAGACTCCAGAATATGTGACTACTTCCATATTTAGGAAAATAATAAAGACAATTCAAATATACCATTCTAGGAAGATTTGACCAAGTGATTTAATGGTCAAATATTCAAAATAAACTTTTGCATTTATCTTCAAAGATCATAAGTAGGAGAAAATCAGAAAGCTAAATTTAATTCTTAACCACAAAAAAGGATGTCAAAAAAGTAGTTTTGGAAATGTATTCTACAAACATAAAACCAGTGGCCGTTTTAGGGATATAAATTAATTTCAGAACAAAGTAATCTATATGGATAATGCAAATTTCAATAATTACAGCTGATGTGTAATGACATTCAGTTATCATGGAGAGATATCTTCAAATTGAGATGTCAAATCCTTTTCAGAAGTAGATGTTTAAATTTCAGATAAATGAATAAATAAAGAAGACCTCAACAATTCAAAAATTTAACACTTCAAAGCATAACTATATTATGTTGAAATTACTTACAAAATACTGATTGATAATACGTTGTTCATAAAGTCTGAAACAACATAATTTTATATTTCATATTCAATACTTAAATATTATGTTATACATTCAGAGGGGTCATTGCATTAACCAACTTAGATGTTAGCAAAGTAAATGGCAGTGAAATCCACAGACTACAGTTTAAAAGAAATTAGGTTAATCCAGTTGCTTCATAAAAGCTAGTGTTTCCACGGGGCGCCTGGGTGGCTCAATTGGTTAACTGCCCAACTCTTGATTTCAGCTCAAGGCATGATCTCAGGGTCTTGAGATTGAGCTCCAGGTCAGGCTCCAAGGCAGCAGGGAGTCTGTTTCTCTCCTTTTCCCTTTACCTCTGCCCCTCCCCCATGCTTTCGCTCTCACCTGTTCTCTTTTTCTCTCTCTCAAATGAATAAATAAATCTTAAAAAAAAAAAAAAAAAAAGCAAGTGTTTCCAGGATGACAAGTTTTATATTCTTCTGGTATCAAGTTCTATATCCTTCTGGCTCCAGTTCCCAGATCACTAAAAATTATGTTTAATTTCCTTGAAAATTTAGACAATTGGAATTTGATATCTTCTATTTTAAGCACAAAAATTCACAAAATTGAAAAAAATTTGAAAATGTTAAAGATCAAAAACTATTTTTTTTTATGTTTGGTTTTATTTATTTTTTTTATTTTATTATGTTATGTTAGTAACCATACATTTCATCATTAGCTTTTGATGTAGTGTTCCATGATTCGACCAAAAACTATTTTAAAAAGTATAAGAGAGTGGGCGCCTGGGTGGCTCAGTTGGTTGGGCGACTGCCTTCGGCTCAGGTCATGATCCTGGAGTCCCGGGATCGAGTCCCGCATTGGGCTCCTTGCTCGGCAAGGAGTCTGCTTCTCCCTCTGACCCTCCTCCCTCTCATGCTCTCTGTATCTCATTCTGTCTCAAATAAATAAATAAAATCTTTAAAAAAAAATAAAAATAAAAATAAAATAAAATATAAAAAAAATAAAAAGTATAAGAGAGTAAGCTCTTGATTATGGATGATGGACTACAACACAATATCTTCTTGACTCTCTATGAATACAACTACTATTATACAGTTTCCATCATGAGATGCCCTAAAATATAACCAAAGGTTTTAACTAGACCTTTCTGGACTTTATTAATTCCATAAAAACAGAATTAAAGCAAATGATAAAGTTATTAAAATAAATTTTGTTAATAAAATGAACTCTGTAAAGTTTATACTATATCACGTCGTTACTGTAATAACATTATCACAAACCTTTTATTGCTATCTGCAAAACCAGCACTGTTGACGTTATCTTTATTATTATTATCATCATTATTATTATCTGTGACATTACACAACATTTCTTTCATTTCACCAGAGTGACTGCTTAGAGAGAATTATAAACTTATTGTCCATAATGACATACATAAAGAGTATGGTAAGACCATGAAGGCAAATGAATGCTAAGTGGCTGGCTAGGATCACTTTCATGGTACCCAGATAGTGAATGCACCTGGGAGTGGCTTGGAGAACTTGAGCATCCCACCACAAAATCTTTATCAGCAGCCCCCATAGAACATTCTAAATAAAAATACAATAATTAGGGCGCCTGGGTGGCTCAGTTGGTTAAGCGACTGCCTTCGGCTCAGGTCATGATCCTGGAGTCCCGGGATCGAGTCCCGCATCGGGCTCCCTGCTCGGCAGGGAGTCTGCTTCTCCCTCTGACCCTCCTCCCTCTCATGCTCTCTGTCTCTCATTCTCTCTGTCTCAAATAAATAAATAAAAAATCTTTAAAAAAAAAATACAATAATTATATTATTTAGGACAGAAAATTGATGTTTTCTCAATCTCATGGTCAGCAAAAATAAACATTTCCTTAGAAAGCTGTGTTATTTTTAGTAATTTTTGACAAACATCTAAGTAAAACCTTTCCTTGCAAATACAGTCATAAAACAAGTGTCATAGCCCTCCTTACAAAGATTTCCTCTCTCAGGTCTCCTATAGAGAAATTCGTGAGCCTCAGTGACAGTAGGGTAATTTCAGAAAACCAGAATTGCAAGGCAATGGATTCTTAAAATACTGAGAATGGATTCAGATGTGAAAGGAAATAGTTAACCACTTTATTCACCATAAAATATATTATTTATAAAAATATCAAAGCATAAGAACCACAACAGTTCAATGGTAATCTTAGGATACTTACGTCCAAAAGAAAGAACAAGAACCACATGATCCTCTCAGTAGATGCAGAAAAGGGTTTGACAAAGTACAGCATCCTTTCTTGATCAAAACTCTTCAGAGTATAGGGATAGAGGGTACATACCTCAATATCATAAAAGCCATCTATGAAAAACCCACAGCAAATATCATTCTCAATGGGGAAAAACAGAGCTTTCCCCCTAAAGTCAGGAACACAGCAGGGATGTCCACTATCACCACTGCTATTCAACATAGTATTAGAAGTCCTAGCCACAGAAATCAGACAACAAAAAGAAATCAAAGGCATCCAAATCAGCAAAGAAGAAGTCAAACTCTCACTCTTTGCAGATGATATGATACTTTATGTGGAAAACCCAAGACTCCATCCCAAAACTGCTAGAACTCATACAGGAATTCAGTAAAGTGGCAGGATATAAAATCAATGCACAGAAATCAGTGGCATTCCTATACACCACCAACAAGACAGAAGAAAAAGAAATTAAGGAGTCGATCCCATTTACAATGGCACCCAAAACCATAAGATACCTAGGAATAAATCTAACCAAAGAGGTAAAGAATCTGTACTCAGAAAACTATAAAATACTCATGAAAGAAATTGAGGAAGACACAAAGAAATGGAAAAACGTTCCATGCTCAGGGATTGGAAGAACAAATATTGTGAAGATGTCAATGCTACCTAGAGCAATCTACACATTCAATACAATCCCCATCAAAATACCATCCACTTTTTTCAAAGAAATGGAACAAATAATCCTAAAATTTGTATGGAACCAGAAAAGACCTCAAATAGCCAGAGGAATGTTGAAAAAGAAAAGCAAAGCTGGTGGCATCACAATGCCAGACTTCAAGCTCTATTACAAAGCTGTCATCATCAAGTCAGTATGGTACTGGCAGGAAAACAGACACACAGATCAATGGAACAGAATAGAGAGCCCAGAAATGGACCCTCAACTCTATGGTCAACTAATCTTTGACAAAGCAGGAAAGAATGTCCAATGGAAAAAAGACAGTCTCTTCAACAAATGGTGTTGGGAAAATTGCATAGCCACATGCAGAAGAATGAAACTGGACCATTTCCTTACACCACACACAAAAATAGACTCCAAATGGTTGAAAGACCTCAATGTGAGACAGGAGTCCATCAAAATCCTAGAGGAGAACACAGGCAGTAACCTCTTCAACCTCAGCCGCAGCAACTTCTTCCTAGAAACATCGCCAAAGGCAAGGGAAGCAAGGGCAAAAATGGACTATTGGGACTTCATCAAGATAAAAAGCTTTTGCACATCAAAAGAAACAGTCAACCAAACCAAAGACACCCGACAGAATGGGAGAAGATATTTGCAAATGACGTATCAGATAAAGGGCTAGTATCGAAAATCTATAAAGAACTTATTAAACTCAACACCCAAAGAATAAACAATCCAGTCAAGAAATGGGCAGAAGACATGAACAGACATTTTTCCAAAGAAGACATCCAAATGGCCAACAGACACATGAAAAAGTGCTCAACATCGCTCGGCATCAGGGAAATCCAAACCAAAACCTCAATGAGATACCACCTCACACCAGTCAGAATGGCTAAAATTAACAAGTCAGGGGTGCCTGGGTGGCTCAGTCATTAAGCGTCTGCCTTCGGCTCAGGTCATGATTCCAGGGTCCTGGGACTGAGTCCCACATCGGGCTCCCTGCTCGGCGGGAAGCCTGCTTCTCCCTCTCCCACTCCCCCTGCTTGTGTTCCTGCTCTCGCTATCTCTCTCTCTGTCAAATAAATAAATAAAATCTTTAATAAATAAATAAATAAATAAAATTAACAAGTCAGGAAACGACAGATGTTGGCAGGGATGTGGAGAAAGGGAAACCCTCCTACACTGTTGGTGGGAATGCAAGCTGGGGCAGCCACTCTGGAAAACAGTATGGAGGTTCCTCAAAAAGTTGAAAATAGAGCTACCCTATGACCCAGCAATTGCACTACCGGGCATTTACCCCAAAGATACAAATGTAGAGATCCGAAGGGGTATGTGCACCCTGATGTTTATAGCAGCAATGTCCACAATAGCCAAACTGTGGAAAGAGCCAAGATGTCCATCAACAGACGAATGGATAAAGAAGATGTGGTATATATATACAATGGAATATTATGCAGCCATCAAAAAACCCCGAAATCTTGCCATTTGCAATGATGTGGATGGAACTGGAGGGTATTATGCTGAGCGAAATAAGTCAATCAGCGAAAGACATGTATCATATGATCTCACTGATATGAGGAATTCTTAATCTCAGGAAACAAACTGAGGGTTGCTGGAGTGGTGGGTGGTGGGAGGCATGGGGTGCCTGGGTGATAGACATTGGGGAGGGTATGTGCTATGGTGAGCACTGTGAATTGTGTAAGACTGTTGAATCACAGACCTGTACCTCTGAAACAAACAATACATTATATGTTAAAAAAAGAAGATAGTAGGAAGGGAAAAATGAAGGGGGGAAATCGGAGGGGGAGACAAACCATGAGAGACTATGGACTCTGAGAAACAAACTGAGGGTTCTAGAGGGGAGGGGGGTGGGGGGATGGGCTAGCCTGGTGATGGGTATTAAAGAGGGCACATATTGAATGGAGCACTGGGTGTTATACACAAACAATGAATCATGGAACACTACATCAAAAACTAATGATGTAATGTATGGTGATTAACATAACATAATAAAATTTTTTAAAAAGCAAAAAAATGTATATTACTATAATACTAAAATAATAGCATACCTTGACATTGAAAATTTCTATCTTATAATTTATTACATTTACCTCAAATTGTTTTTCTGAGAGCTTTGAAAATGATTGAAGATGAAAGTTAGTGATACAAAAAGACTTGGGTGGTATTGTAAAAGTAATTGATCTAAAGACCCACATACTTTAGGGTCACGTACTCTTTAAAATAAGAAACAAAACAGTGCAATTAAACACACAAAGTCAGTATAAGTGTGATTCAGAACTTTCTAAATAGCCATTTTCTGTTTCACTCCTATTAAGACAAAATAAGGAATGTCCAGTACTCACTGTGGTCCAATCACTGATTTTTCATCAATCAAATTAATAACCCTCTCTTTACTGGGAATGTAGCACTACAAGAGTAGTCAGAATTGAGTTACTTGTGGAGAAAAGAGCTTAAAATTTCCATCCCCTGTAGTAAAACTCTTGTTATTTGTAAATATGCATGTAATTGACTAGCTGCCCCTGTTTGCATGGCATATTAAAACCTTAAATATTTTAATTTTACCTCACTTGAAGAACAAGGAAATTGAAGGAGGGTTATTTATCATTGATATCTTTCAGGTGCTCAAATGCATGGTACATCATTATCCCAAAGTTCATAATTTCCATTAAGGTTCACTCTCGGTGTTGTACATTCTGTGTGTTTGACAAATGTATAATTAACTCACCCCTCAACTTTACTGCCCACAAATATTTTACAGTCATTCAAATTTTTCAGATTTATGCTAATTCTATTTAAAAAATAAAATTTCTCCAGGATTCCTGGTTATAATTTTTAATTCTTATATTTTGTACCTATGTACCTTGAATTTATACCTATCAAATTCAAGCTTGCTCATTAGCCTTTTGTTATGTCTCTTGCACTCCTTTCTTTCCTAATTTAACACCCTGTTCATAGTTTTTATCAATAACCACCTATATTGTTGCAAGAGACTTTTTGTTGTTACTGATAATTGTTCATAAAAATTGTACACCAGTATTAACTAAATTCCAAAATTTATTCAGCAAAAAAAAGAAATAACTGAGTAGTTACATTGAAGGTATTTTTTTCTTTTTGTAAAAGATTATATATGAGTTTTCTCTTCCCTGCCCTGTACAAAAATCATTTTTTATCAGTTATGACTTATTAATTCCAATTATACGCACATAGAATACTAAAGAGATTACAAAGACATTCCACTTATAAAATCTGCTGTTGACACACAGCTGGAAGAAATAATAAATTGGATAACAGACTCAAGATTGAAAAGATGTCAGAAAGCTAGAACCATAAGTAGAAAACAATAAGATGCAAATGAGTGAGGGTAAACAAAGTCCTGTATTTAAGTTCAAAATATCAGTTACAGATGAGGGTGAGGAAAACCTGACTTAAAAGCAACATATGAAAAAGGCCTAGAGATTTTCATTGATCATGAACCTGACTGCAGCCAACAATGTGATATCTGGCTAAAAAGATCAGCACAAAAAGACAATGATGTGATGGAAAAGGCAGCAGATTTGCAGTTAAAAGACCTGCATTCTAATACTGGCCTTATCACTTATAAACTAAATGATTTTGGGTAAACCTCTGAACCTCTCTCACTTATCCACACATAAATGGGAATAATATTTATCTCACAGAACTGTCAGAATTAAATAAAGTTAAAAATTTGAAAGGGCTATATATGTTCTAGAGATCCATGTAGATACCATGCAATTAATTAATGTAATAATATCTCTGAAAACAGTTTTTCTGTAGAGTAAGAAATCTGTTAAATTAGATTCCTCAGGACCAGGCCAGCTCTAAAATTATTCTAGGAATGCAACTCAAAAACTGAACTTATAATCAGCATCTTCATTTTAGTTATTAAAACAATAGAAGCTGCACTGGCTTTTATTTATAACTTAACAGAGATTGCTTTTCCTTTGTTCATAAAAGTTGAATTTTTCGCACAGGATTAGTGGCTACATAGCACCGAGATTACTTCCTGTTGCAAATCTTCCAAATCTCTCTGTGTATTTGATTTGGAATCACAAACAAGCAAAACAATTCCCTCTTGAAAGTGCTTTTGAAGTACTAAACAACTAAGAATAATGTCCAGATTCATACATGGCTGTTAAAATCATTTTACGTTCAAGTCACATGAGAGAAAAGGATTGAACATTTTCCTTTGTAGAGTGATTTCCCCCCTTTGGAAAGATTTCTATCCACAGTAAAATTGCAATGAACTTCAAACTTGCCAAGAATTGGAAAAGTCCTTTTGCCACAAGCTCTTTTTAAATTGGAATTATTAGTAGGTTCCCAGTTTGAGGAAAATAGTACTTCACATAGGAAAGCCTGACTCCAGTTAAATTAAAACAAATGAGTCAAAATACTGTAAAGTCACAGTCTTTCCTGGAGTTAGCTACATTAATAAGATAATGAAAGTGCTAAGCCCCATTAGGCTGATAAATATATCAACAAGTTTGAAAAAGGAGATTATTCTCAACATACTTATTAAATATGGAACTGAAAATAAATATTCTAAATTTATCTTTTCATTCTTACATTATTATCTTTTCAAAAGAACAGATTTGCTACCCTTCATAGTATAT
The DNA here is from genome assembly GCF_011800145.1 of Mirounga leonina. Taxonomy (NCBI): domain Eukaryota; kingdom Metazoa; phylum Chordata; class Mammalia; order Carnivora; family Phocidae; genus Mirounga; species Mirounga leonina. The sequence continues at coordinate 16,125,852 of NW_023270739.1, forward strand.
GGATTATAAATACATCAAATAATCCATTTCTTCATCAGTGAAATTTCATTTATTTTGTTAAATCGCAGAAAGATAATTTTTTCAACCTAAATGTAGCATTACTTTTTTTATGACTCTTCACTATAATTACTATGCCTTTATTTACTCTTTGTAAACAGCATAAAGTCTTTGAAGTCTTATACCTGAATACAAATCCTTGCTCTTTTACTTACTAACTATAAGATCTAGAAAATGATGCCTTCTAGAATTGAACAAGGATTAATTGGGATGAAGGATATAAAATGTCTAATATAACACTTGACACTTAGTAGGTACTCAATAAATACCAACTTCATTATTTCAGCCCAATGAATTCAACTTTAGTTCAGTCTAATAAAAACATCCCATATCCATTATAATGAAAAAAGCTGCTCACTCTCTTAAAGTCTTTGCTAAATGTCACCTTCTCAGAGACCTCTACTGAGCATCCTATCTAAAACCAAAACACACACACAGGAACATACTGTCCTAACTCCCTTCCCCAGCTTTATTTCACTCCACAGCACCTTCTAATGTTCCACATAATTCACTTGTTCATTTTGTTCATTATTTGCCTCTCCCAACTAAAATGTAAGCTCCACGAACAAAACCCTTAGTTTGGCAACTGGTGGTGACCTGCTCCAGCCTTCCTGTGGCCCTCCCCTCCTTACTGGACTTGCACTGGCCTCTTCCTCTAGGCTCAAGGGCTGACTATTTATGGTGAGGGTTATGGGGAATAGAGTGTGCACACCTCTTGGTGGAGTATCCCTAAGGGTGTGGAACAGAACAAGGGTTGAAAGGGGGTGTAGGGATGGGCCAAGGACTTCTGTTTAAATTCTTGTACCCCAGCCCCACAAATACCTGGGGAAGACTTGTCCAAGAGGGCAGGCGTTTTGCCTGTTTTGTTCACTGATGTATCTCCAGTGCCTAGGACATAGCCCAGGAGGCATTTGATACATATTTGCTGAATGAATGAATTAAGTAAAATTTTAAGACTATAACAGATATATGCAAGAGGAAGGTATGAGGGAACACAGACATGAGTAAGCAAAGGCTTGGAGGAAGAAAAAAGGATTTACAGAATGGATTCTACTCTTTAATAGAGAGAAAGAAAACCATATGATACAGAAATGAGAGAAGTAGACTGGCAAAGAACAGCTAAATCACCCCGAGGACAAAAGCTTTGAGACAGAAAAACATGTACAAAGTAAACTCTACTCTGTTCAACAGAGTGGTGAAACCATTTGGTAAAGAACAAGAGAGATGCATATACACAGAGAAAACTTAAATCACATTTACGTACTGAGAATCATGCAGCTGAATCCTTAAGCCCCATTATATCCACTGGCCCTTTAAAGTTCTTAAATAGTCCACCTTTCTCAGGTTCTCATACATATATCCTTACAATAAGCCCTACAAAAAATAACTGTTCCTTAAAACCACAAAAGCCATATTTTCCTTAAACTTGACCCACACTATTTATTCACTTATTTTGTACAACTACCCAATATATAGTCTATACAAGTGATATAATCTAATACTTTCATCAGGTTATTTGCTCCGCCTGGAAGTCTCTCTTCCATTCTCTCTGCCTATTTAAATCTTATTCTCATCTCACACAGAGCACCATTTCCTCTACTCATTGGTCTCCCATTATTCCTTTTGTAGGTATCTCTAATCTACCAGAACTGCAACTGTTTTAATATGCTAGCCACATGTCGTTCATCAATTAAAATTAAATAAAATTAAAAATCCACTGCCTCAGTTGCAATGGCCACATTTCAAATGCTTGTGTGTTAGCACACAGAACATTTCCATAGAAAGTTCTACTGGAGAGCACTATTCTAGAACAAAGCTTTATCATCTATACCCTGTGGCACTTTTTTTTTTAAAGATTTTATTTATTTATTTGAGATAAAGCAAGAGCGCGCACACGAGCCGGGGGGTGGAGGGTGTGTAGAGGGAGAGGGAGAAGCAGACTTGCCGCTGAGCAGGGAGCCTGATGTGGGGCTCAATCCCAGGACCCTGGGATCATGACCTGAGTCGAAGGCAGATGCTTTTTTTTTTTTTTTAAGATTTTATTTATTTATTCATGAGAGACAGAGAGAGAGAGAGAGAGGCAGAGGGAGAAGCAGGCTCCCGAGGAGCAGGGAGCCCGATGCGGGACTCGATCCCAGGACCCTGGGATCATGACCTGAGCCGAAGGCAGACGCTTAACCATCTGAGCCACCCAGGCACCCTCGAAGGCAGATGCTTAACCAACGGAGCCACCCAGGTGCCCCACCCTGTGGCACTTTTATGTGCTGCAAATGGATTCTCAAAGGACTCTAGGACATTTTTTGTTTGCTGGGTCTGTAATATTGGAACCCATATGCAACTTTATATTAGTAAAAAAGACCTCACATCTGTTCCCTATGTCTTCTACCACCTGATGTAAAAGAACCAATTAAGCTTTGGAAAAAAATTACAATCATTATATCCTCTAGAGATACCATTTCTTTCCTATTTTCTCCTCTCATTCTGGGACTCTAATTAGGCACATGTTAGACTTTTTCTAATTTTTCTAATGACCCATCTTCAAGTCCAGGTTTGCCACCTAATGCTCTGTCCAGTTTACTATTAAGCTCATGTAATGAGTTCTTAATTTCAGATAAGTTTTTACAGTTCTGGAATATCTATACAGTTTTACAGATTTTAATTCTCTGCTGGAATTCCCCAATTTTTCATCCATTTTGCCTGTCTTCTCCTATAATTACTTTTACATGTTGAAAAATTTTTAATTCCTCATCAGCTAATTCAAATACCTGGATTTTTGTAAGTCTGCCACTATTATTGGTTTTCTATCTTAATTAAAAGACAAATCTTCCTATCTCTTTTCATGTCCAGTATATTTTATTTCATGTTGGACACTGTGTATAAAGAAACTGTAGAGGCTCCAGATGAAGAACCTTCTTCTATCTAGAAGGGTTTCCTTTGTTTCTATTAAGCAGACAGCAAAGGGCTGATAACCTCAATGCAGTCAGGGACTGAGCTGACTAAGAGCTAGGTTGCACTTGTCATCAATTACATTTTGACTTCTGGTTTTTATCTCTTCCTTGGGAATGACCCTCCCAGGCTTTCAGTCAAGAACTTTGTGGATTTCTATCGTCTCGGACCTAAAAGTCTGGAGGATTCAGTCTGCCCTTCAGAGGTTTTTACATTATGCTCTTTGGCTTCCCATCTTACTTCATTTCCGAATATGACAAATATGTGAAAGGAGACAGCCATGTGTTGAAGGCAGATCCCACTCCTCAAGCAGAGCCTTGTATTCTAGCTATCTCAAGAGCATAGGTGATTTTAGTTTACCAAATTGAAGCTTCTTAGCCTCCCACTCAGTTTCAAAATCCAGCATATGTGCAATAGGTAAAAATAACTGTGAATTCAGGGCTCCTGAAGTTTCCAAATTGTTGCCAGCACCTCAAGATACCCACAATATTTGTTGGTTCCTCTTTCCCTCAGTTAGAGGACTTTCACGTGGGCCAGCATCAATCCTTGGCTCATACCTAAAACTGGTAAATAATCCCAGGGAAGAAAGCAGCCGATAATAAGCTGCTCACCTCAGGACTTTACCCCCCTCTGATTTTTAGTTTACTTAAACTGCTTTGCTTACACAGCTTTCTTATGTCTTTAAAATATATTCTCACCTATTTATCTGCTTTTTATTTTGTTATTATAGCAGAAATGATATTCTGCCATGACCTACTATATCCTAGTTCAACTCAGAAGCCTCCACGTCTGTGAGTGATTTCTTGATTCTGTTCCCTCCTTATCTGAGAGCATTTTATTTTCTCCTCAGTTACATTTTGAAGGCTGCATACTTTCTGTTAGCCCTCATTTTTCAGTAGCCTGAGGAGTGGTGGAGGCAGAAGTAGCATTCAGCCGAGGAAAGAGTTTGAAAATATTTCTGGGTTCTACACTCTCTCCTAAGAGTTTATTATACATTATATGTACTATAAGAAGGTTTACTCCCGGGGCGCCTGGGTGGCTCAGTTGGTTAAGCAACTGCCTTCGGCTCAGGTCATGACCCTGGAGTCCCTGGATCGAGTCCCGCATCGGGCTCCCTGCTCGGCAGGGAGTCTGCTTCTCCCTCTGGCCCTCCCCCCTCTCATGTGCTCTCTCTCATTCTCTCTCTCTCAAATAAATAAATAAAATCTTCAAAAAAAAAAAAAAAAAAAGGTTTACTCCCTCTACTTAGCCACTATATCTCATTCAAATGGAAGGGGATCATTTGGATAACTTCCCCATTTCATTATGTGACATTGGAGGCTTCATTTGTGTAAGTGTATAAGTTCCAGGGTTCATTTTTCACATTTAAGCCACATTACTATCTAATTGCCACTTCTACTATTTCTCTGACAAGGGGAAAAAAAAAAAAAGAATACACACACTTAGGTGGCTCCTCAGTTTGGCAAGTATTAGTGATAATTCTCAGGATTTGTCAACCCACTTGTAGAGTATCCAGGGACTGGGGCTATATTAAGTCACTAAGTCATGCTGTGCCTCTTCCCTCCGAAATCTTTTCTTTCCTTGGCCATCATTTTTGAAGTTATTGTATCTAATTGCATTATTCTTCATTGTTTGTTCTTGGTGAATGTTTTTGCTAGTTGTTACTATTTTATAGACATTTTAAGGGGAGAGAAATTCTATGAGTCAAGCTCAATCTACCACTTTAATTTGGATATACTCAGAGTTTTCTAAGACTCTAAACGTTAAACTTGGATATCTAATTAAGAATTTTCTAACACCATAAGCATTGGACTGCCTGACTGCTTACAAAGGTACCAGAGTTATAGCCAGTCTATTTTTCACACTACCTGAGCCCTAATTTTCACTGTCCCAGCTACACCATGTTTTAAAGATCCAGTATTTTCCTGATCAGTTCACTTAAGTTACTTAATTAATTAATCCTGATTATTCTATGTATAATTGTATGTATATGGGCAAAAACATTAGACTCAGAATAAAGAAAAGACCTGTATATGTGACTTTCCAGTTGTGCCCAATGTGCAAACTGAAAGGAATAAACCTAATTAATTTATAGGGATATAAGGAGGTATCTTCTTGAAAATCTTTTAAGAAAGAGGTATGAGACAATAGCCAAACTATGGAAACAGCCTAGATGTCCATCAACAGATGAATGGATAAAGAAGATGTGGTGTGTGTGTGTGTGTGTACACACACACACACACACATACAATGGAATATTATGCAGCCATCAAAAAATGAAATCTTGACATTTGCAACGATGTGATGGAGCTAGAGAGTATTATGCTAAGCGAAATAAGTCTATCAGAGAAAGACAAGTATCATATGACCTCACTGATATGAGGAATTTGAGAAACAAGAAAGAGGATCATAGGGGAAGGGAGAGAAAAATGAAACAAGATGAACCAGAGAGGGAAACAAACCATAAGAGACTCTTAATCTCAGGAAACAAACTGAGGGTTGCTCAAGTGGAGGGGGGTAGGAGGGATGGGGTGGCTGGGTGATGGACATTGGGGAGGGTATGTGCTATGGTGAGTGCTGTGAATTGTGTAAGCCTGATGAATCACAGACCTGTACCCCTGAAACAAATAATACATTATATGTTAATTTAAAAAAATTTTAAAAAAGAAAGAGGTATGAGGATACTTATATAAACTGCTTGGAATGGGGGGTGTGGGGAATGGGATGTAAACATTCTCTAAAGGTTCCTATCAAAACCATGAAGGTTCCGGAAGAACCTTCTGATTTCTATCACAAGGGAGTTTATTTGACCATCATGGACAAGTTTCCTAATAATCAATAGTAGGAAATAAAACTCGAGGACTTAAAATGAATATGGTTTTACAAGATTTTGTGATCAGAGGGGTATCTGTTTTTATTTATAAATGAGAAACTAAAATCTAAGAAAAGTTAATTTGCCCCATATAATAATGACATGGATACTTCACAATTACCATCTACAACATCAAAATTCTAAGTTCCCTAATATTTTTTTTTTAAAGATTTTATTTATTTTTTGACAGAGAGAGAGCAAGAGAGGGAACACAAGCAGGGGGAGTGGGAGAGGGAGAAGCAGGCTTCCCGCAGAGCAGGGAGCCCAATGCGGGGCTCAATCCCAGGATCCTGAGATCATGACCTGAGCTGAAGGCAGATGCTTAACGACTGAGCCACCCAGGTCCCCCTCCCTAATATTTTCTATTTTTGAAGTGCTCTTTCCAAGACACTATTTCAAGTGTAGATCATATAATCTTTCCATGACTAAAAAAAGAACTATATGCAAAAAGAGCAAAAGTAACCAGATAATACGACAAAAAGCTGTTAAACTACTTTTCCATAGTTACTTAGTAGTAAGTATTAGTAACATTTTTTGTTATTCCAACAAAATACTTTAGCTGACTATGGTTCAGCTGTATACCTGGCTAAACCAATTATTTTCACACTTTGCTTTTATAAAGACCACTGTACAGTAAAATACAATCATAAACACAAATTCCTTCCTCTCTCTATTGCCATTTTAGTGTCAGAGCCAAGTAGACTAAGCCAGCTCCACTATTAGGTAACGGAAGCAATGTAATTATAATCTCATTAGTATTTAACCATGGCTTTGCACACTGGCATAAAACATTTCATCGTAGTTATGAGATCTTGGATAAGGTGTTTTCTCAGGATTTTGGTCTCCACATCTATAAATGAGACTGTATTAGACAATCTCTCCTCTACTTCCCAAAACTTTCTAGTCTATACATTTTACGGTAATTAGCTGACTCTTAGTAGTTTCTAAAAAAAAGAAAAACAACCTTCTTATTCTTCAAATAGACTTTTTCATTTTGATTTACTTAATTCTAACAAAATACCCCAATGATCTTTTTAAATTTAAATTCAATTAACATATAATGTATTATTAGTTTCAGAAGGTAGAGTTCAGTGATCCATCAGTTGCATATAACACCCAGTGCTCATTACATCATGTGCCCTCCTTAATGCCCATCACCCCATTACCCTATTCTCCCATCCCCCTCACCTCCAGCAACCCTCAGTTTATTTCCTATGGTTAAGAGTCTCTTATGTTTGTCTCCCTCTCTGATTACGTCTTGTTTTACTTTTCCCTCCCTTCCTCTATGCTCCTCTGTTTTGTTTCTTAAATTCCACACATGAGTGAAATAATATGATAATTGTCTTTCTCTCATTGATTTATTTCACTTAGCATAAGACCCTCTAGTTCAAACTATGAAAAGATCCCAGATGTCCATCAACAGATGAATGGATAAAGAAGATGTGGTATATATATATACGATGGAATATTACTCAGCCATCAAGAAAAAAATGAAATCTTGCCATTTGCAATGACATGGATGGAACTAAAAGGTATTATCCCAATGATCTTTAAATGAAAATATTAAAGTTTGTCAGTATCCATAGCAGGGAAAAAAATTAAAGAATTTACACATTACATTTCTGGTTATAATAAAGTCCAAAGAATGGATTTTTTTTAAAAAGATCTTATGCCTTGACTATAAGTACTTATGTAATATAACAAAGGATTAACAAATTTTACTCATAGAAAAATTGTATAAAACACTTTGATGTATTCCACAGGTATTAAGTACTGACAACTAAAAATAACCAAAAGAAAGACAAGACTTATTAATATAAACTAAATGGGTTTTGGATATAAAACAGATGATAACTAAGAGTTCTGCTAATTGGGACTAACTTTCCAAATGGGAATATAAAGAGCATACAAAATAGAGTTCTCAAAGTTGTATCAAGATGAATAACTGTTTGATAATTTAAGGTAATTGTAAATTTTACATGAAAATTTTGTTGAACAAATGAATGAATTTCCAACCATAGAAGAGTATCTATATCTAGCACATAGTAGATGCTCAATAAATGTATGCCGAATGAGTTAAGACCAAGTTTCTTTTTGAAAAATAAGACCAAGAAAATTTTAAACACTTAAAAAACATATTATTGGCTCCTTACAGGCACAAATGTTTGAAATGAGGACAGGAAAACTTAGTTCAAATCAAGTAAAGATATAAAAATATAAAGAATAGGTCTAGTCAATAAACAATGTGAAATGTTCTTCTTGTCTTAATCTACAATTAATGATATTCTGCCATAATGTTTTCAGACAGGAACAAAATGGAATTTATATAGTCTCTCAAGATTCACTTTAAAATGTGAGAAATGTAAATGTGAAAATCATGTCTTATTTTCCCCTTCATTCACTGAATAGATATTTATTGAACACTTACAATAGCAAGTGCTTATTCCTTTCCTTATTTTAGGTCCAGCAAATGGAATAAGCCAAAGACTAATTAGCCAAGACTGTATAAAAGGAAAGTTTCTATATGTCAGTATCATAACTCATTTTCCATTTAATTCCTATTGTTCCATGTACAATGTATATTTATAATATCCAGTTCAGGTTTCTATATTTCTTCTATAAATAAAACCATTTTTATGACAGTACATTAAACTATACCTTATTTTTTTTCTCTTGCATTGACTTATGGATGCGTTCTCTTAGGGGTTTCACTGATGAATTATTCACTTGTGTGGGAGATCTAAGTCCAAAAAAAGCAAAAATGTATAAACAAGAGTAGCTTCTTAACTTGTTTTTGCCCCTCCCTTACCCAAAAGCAGTAATAAAATAAAAAGACAACTAAATCTAGGTGTTTAAAATACTGCATAAAAGTGTCAGAATTACTATTGAGAGTTCTAAATATTAATAATTTGCTAAGTTAATTAATTCAGTCACTACATATTTGAGTTTCTAATATATGTAAGGCACTGTGCAAGATATTATGAAGGATAGAAAGTAGATTCATTCACTGCCCTGAATTCAGGCATCCTGAAGCCTAAGGAAATAAGATATCCTCACAACTAAAATTTAAAATAAAAAAGGACAAGTGCTGTAGCAGGGGAATTCAATACAGTTTAGAAATAGGACGGGCAAAGAAGGTACAATGGAGAAAGACACTGGAGCTTTGGAGCCAGACAAACCTGGATTCCTCAATAAATTCCTTTCTGGTTTAACAGAGCCAGAGTCATAACCTCTTTAACTCAAAAGACTGTTATATAAGAATAAAGGAGAGTCTATTCTAAGAACCACTAGTTTATAACCTTACATTGACTCATATTCATACACTACATTGTCCTTAATTTTATCATTTTAATGCAGACCACGAAAAAAATTCACTTTACCATGAATTGGCACTTGTGTGCACAATGACAATTGCAAATGCGAAGGTAACTGTAAACAATTGAAATATCTTTGGCCACATGGCTGAGAAAAATACTTCTTTAAAATGGATGTAGGGATTGGTTTTGTTTAATAAAATTCTATAAACACAAAATAACTTTCTCTTTAAAAAATGGTAGAATTGAATCTGAGAGAAAATTTAATCATTTATGTTTTACCTAAAAAGCAAACTTTGTTAAACAGAAGGTAAAAGAAGAAAAAACAAAGATTCATTTTCTTTCCACTTTTTTCGTAAATCATTGATAAAATAAATTTTTGTTGTTAGGAAAATATTTGAACACTTTTGAAGTAGAACATGGGTGAATTACATCATGCCCAAATATAAAAGCATAATCATTGAAAGCTGGTGAAGAGATTTAAATAAACTGGAGGACAACACTGTATGACAAACCATTGCAAAGTTTCTCTTCAAAGAGAAAAATAGAAGAGAGCAACAAGTAGGATGACTTTGTAAAGTTTCTCCACAATGTATTAAATAAGATTTAAAATTGTTGTTCTAAAACTTTACATGTTTCTATAAATGAATGTTTATTAATGTAAAATATCACCAACCTACTCAATGTTTGACCTAGTTGTTGTTAAAACTGGAACGTATCAGTATCTTGCACCGAATACCAAAACTACTTTGGTGAGTATTTTTCTTCATAAAAGGAAGAATCAACAGATGTCAATTCCACTGTAAGTCTGGTGTATATGCTCTCTCCTGTTCTCATGAAGAGCAGCACAATACTTGGAGGACAGACCTGAAGTTCTGGAGCACAACACTTTTGCTACTTGCTAACTGTACTCTCTTAGGCAGATTACTTAATCTCTGTCTCTCAAGTGTCTAATTTTTCACTTATGAAGTGGGGCTGCTACTGAAGGATGTTATGAGGGCTGAGATAATATAAGTGAAAGCAGTCACCAAAGTTTTTGACATACACAGCAAAGGAAATAAATATTTCCAAAGCAAAAAACAAGCACAAAAAAAGAAAAACAAAAATACTGGTCATATTCTCACAAAATACTGTTTCTATAAAAACTTTCCCATATCCAAATGTTCAATCTCCCTTTAACTTTTGTTTTCTCTCTTCACACTTTCTGTAGTCTCCAAGTTTCTTACCATAATGTATTTCTTTTTAATCAATGAGGTGGGGTTTTTTTTAATTCCCTTTATAGACTAGAGTTAACATTCATATACATATCACTTCCACATTACTTACCTAAAAAGTGTAAGAACAGAAGTTCCATTATGATGAATTGTGTTTTCATCGTCATATAAAAGCTCTGCTTTGTTTTTGGTAGGCATACTGGCTGCTTCTTCATCCAAAAGAACTAGTAAAGTTTTCACAGTATCTCTGCCACAGTATGCAGTGCCATGGTTTATGGCATAAGATTTTGGCTAGAACAAAAAATACTACTAAGTAAATGTAACAATCACCAAAGTTGGGGCAATCAGCCATTCTTTTCCATTTCTTGTGCTGCTGTTCTCCTCCTCCTGTTTTGTTTAAGTTATAAAAAATCAACCATGCGAAATGGCTTTAAGGCATGAAATATTTCTCCCTCAAGTCATACTAAAATCAATCTTATCACCTTCCCAAAGCACAAAAAAATACAGAAAATAGTATCATCACAGAAAGATATTGATTCTGGTCAAGATAACATCTAGCTTTAAGTCAGAAAATTTAGTAACTATTTAACTATGTGACCCTAGCTAGCCTTATGACTTAGCCTCTCTGTGTATTTTTTCTTTCTTATATACCAAAGAGAGATGGGGTTCTGTTGATGTGAATACCAACCCTATAGATGGTTGTAAAAATCTACTCAAATGCAGGCACCTGGGTAGCTCAGTCGGTTAGGCATCTGCCTTTGGCTCGGGTAATGATCCCAGGGTCCTAGGATTGAGCCCCACATCAGGGTCCCTGCTCGGTGGGGAGTCTGCCTCTCCCTCTCCATCTGCGTCTCCCCCAGCTCATGCTCTCTCTCACTCTCTCTCACTCTCTCTCTAGTAAATAAATAAAATCTTAAAAAAAAAGATCTATTCAAATGCAATAATTAAAAATGAGTTGACATTCATTCATTCAGTAATCCATTGATAAGTACACACCAAGTCCTAAGCACAGTGTTTGAAGCTAAGGTTACAAAGGTAAAAACCACTGCCTCAAGGAACCCATAGTCCCCTTGATAAAATAAGTAAGTAACCAACAACTGCATTACAAAGTACTAAGTGTTATTTCTAACAGAATGTATACATGGTACAAGAGGAGCACACAAAGGTAGTGATCAATTTACTCTAGAATCAAGGATGGCTTCATGGAGGAGACACACAGGGGTGGGAGGGAACATGGCACTTTCAAGGACCAGGCTAACATGATATAGCTGAAGAACAGGGTAACAGAGAGGGAGTTATGTGAGATGAACCTGGGAAAGCTCTATAAATCCAGCAAAGAAATTATAAATCAGTCTGTTACGGAGTTAAAGTCTTTTGCTTTATTAATCAAGAACATAAATGATCCTATTTAGATTATTAAAAAATGATGGCAATGCATAAAATACATTCCAGGGTAAGAATGTTATTAAGTCTGGAGACAGGACCACAAATTAAGAGACTGTAATAGTCCAGCTTGGAAATGAAGAAGGTAGTCGCAGTGAACTAAAATAATAACAGTGCAGATAAAGAAAAAGCAGGTTAAAAGAGGAGAGCTAGAAAAACTTAGTGACTAGACAGAATAAGGGAAAATAGATGATAATATAATATTATATGCAGACACATGTAAGCACAAACTCTGAAGATATCTCCAGCTGGGTTTGATACCAACTTACCAGTAGTATGTACTGTATAATTCTGGGAAAGTTCCTTAACCTCACTGTGCTTCAGTTAAGTCACTGGTAAAATAGGGGTAATGATAGAACGATAGTGCCCAACCCATACAGTATGTTAGACATTGCACCTAAATATCGAAGTTTCTGGGACATCTGTTGTAGCTGTGCCACTTTCCTCAGCTTTCATCTGAGGTCTTTCACATGGTCTTAGCCTCCCTTCTCTACTGGGCTGACCAAACTACTGTAGAGCTACACCAGAATTTTAACAAACTGTTTATCACAATAATGATTGCTATCACATTATATGCGCTTATCACAATAGTAACGGCTTATCACAATATATGTGCTTAACATATACCCTTCATCAGTACCAGAGAAAAAGCCAATATTGTTTAATATTAACTTACTGAGAATTATTGGATAGTATTTTTCAAAGATTCTGATTTGGTTGATACGTAAAATTAAGAACCAGGTTGCACCTTTATTTCTTGTGACAGGAAATGGCAGAGACTGGGGCTCTTAATTACCTGAGGTATGACAGTTTCTGATTTAGACTTCTAGTAACAACCTGGTTGTCATTTGAGCCAAGCTAGTCACAGGAAGCGTTAACACACATGAACACATGGGCAACAACCCAGAATCTCCCCTATGTCCCACCTTCCAATTAATCTGAAAACATGCATTGTTACAGAAAAATAACTAAAAATCGTTCCCAAGGACCATGAAAATAGATGAATAATAGATGTATAATGATAAATAAAATAGATGTATAATAATAGATGAATAATAAAACATAAGCAAAAGTCTTTCTTCATACACTGATTATCACAATCACACCTAAGGAAAAGGGGCTTTTGTTGCTTGAATTAAACTGCAACAAATGGATTATAATACATACTGCCAAATTCTTTTTTAGAGATGAAAAGGTGGTAGATAATTTCTCCTATAATACTATAGTTATTGTACTGTATACAATGTTTGTACAAAAAAAAAAAGAAAGAGGTAAACATTCTAGGAATATATAGTTAAAAGATTTCTAAGTATAGGAGAAATTCCTAATGTTTGCAGTAGGCTGGTAATAGAGGTAGAAAACAACAGATCATAAAGATGAAAAAATTCTATTAAAGAAAAATAGGGTGCCTGGGTGGCTCAGTTGGTTAAGCGACTGCCTTCGGCTCAGGTCATGATCCTGGAGTCCCAGGATCGAGTCCCGCATCGGGCTCCCTGCTCAGCGGGGAGTCCGCTTCTCCCTCTGACCCTCCCCCCTCTTGTGCTCTCTTTCATTCTCTCTCTCAAATAAATAAATAAAATCTTTAAAAAAAAAAAAAAAAGAAAAAGAAACTGAATAGAAACCATTTCTGTGGCTGTTCTACAGAGTACCTAGTACTGGGGCCAGAACCAGAGAAACCTTGCTCTTATTTCATATTTGAATAAGTGGCAAAAAATAATGGTTTCATAGGAATAATTATTGAAAAATATTTTAAGACACTTTAATAACCATCAAGAATTATAAATTTCGAGTGCTACAAGGGATGCTGCAGATTATCCAACACGCTACTTTAACAAATACAGACAATTTGGCCCAAAGATGTTATGATTTATTTCAAGTCAAACATAATCCTATATAATCCTATTGAGAAACTTAAATTTTCAATATCTCATAACACAGGAAAAACATTCTTCTGACTTAAGTAGCAGTAGTAAAACATTTCTATAACAAGTAGAAGCGATAATGTTTTGTATAGAAGTATAATGAAAAATAAAAAGCTCATTACCCGTGCAGGACTGATGTCAGTGGTACTAACAGCTACTTCTCCTTGTTGAGAATTGATAATATTTTTAATCCTCAAATCCAAATCCTGAGTGACTTCCTCTACTGCTTTACAAAAAGGATCCCTGCTGTTCTGGCCTTTAATCAGTTGCATCTTTATCACTGAGAGTATCCGACCCCCTGCAGTGCTGAAAATAGAAATAAGATCACCTTTATAATAGCATTAGAAATGACAATATGCTTATAAGCTTGAAAATAAACTTCTCAAAGTTAATCAACACTTTTCAAAAAATATGACTTTGATCTTATAAATCAAACACATTTAAGAAAAGAATGAGAACCATGAGCAACAAAATTAAAAAGTTTTTCTTAAAGCAAGTCATTTCAACAAAGTTACTTCTTCCCTGATTTGAAAGCTGAAGGGAAATATTTTAGTTATAGATGATACATAGTAAGTTTCAGGTGCAGTTATACACACATAATATACTTAAAATATGTACCTTTAGATACAAGGTAACAGAAACGCTACCTCTCATTGAATACCTAGAATCCTACATTACTTTAATCTTAAAATCATTTCAATAAGTATTATTATCCTTAAATCACAGATGAGAAAATTTTGTCTCAAAAAGGTTAAATAGCTTGTCCAAGAACACGAGCGTTCTGGGCTAGGAAGGAGGTGGTGAGGACTGACCTGAAACATAACACTGCATTCTAATATGAGAACTGTTATTAGGTGGAAGCGGAGATTAAGCTAGTTAATATTGATCTAAAGCAAACCAAAGACTGGACCAACTATGTCCAACAGACAAGTGTTTTAAAAAACCTGAGATCAATTATTTCTTTATACTAAGCCTGAACCTGAATGAATTTAGGTTGAAGTTCCTGCTCTAGAAGGCTGACCTAAAAAAATGTGAGAAATATATAGGAAGAAGGATTTTGATCTATTGCAAGGAAGAAATTAGAGGTATCCAACAATAGAAGAGGGCTCTTTTTTAAAGTCAGAAGATCTCCATCCCTAGAGGTATCCCTGGAAAGGCTGTGCAGTGCTGAATGAAAAGGTGGTATGGCCTGGCTATAAGGTCAGACTGCCTGAGCACAAAATAACAGTTCCCCATCCCTTGCCTCCCCCACCATCTACCTTGAGTATGCTATTTAACTTTTCTGTGACTTTTATAGTGGCATAAAGGAAATTATGAATTAGAGTTTTTATCCACATTGCCTTATTACCAGGTTTTATGTTTTGGGGAAGAAGCCAGGTTTCCTAACAAACACTGGAAATATGATTGTTCACATTCAAATAGTTGTTCCAAATAGAGAAGGAAAGTTAGAAGAATTGCAGAAACACTTAATGTATGATTAGACCAGTGTCTCCCAAATTTACCTGATTATCAGAATCATATTCAGCATTTGTTTAAAATATCAACTCCAGATCCCACCCTGTTGAATCACAAACTGCAGAGAAGGGTACTGAACAACTGCACTGTTTTAAAAATACCACAGGTGGGCGCCTGGGTGGCTCAGTCGTTAAGCGTCTGCCTTCGGCTCAGGTCATGATCCCAGGGTCCTGGGATGGAGTCCCACATCCGGCTCTCTGCTCGGCGGGAAGCCTGCTTCTCCCTCTCCCACTCCCCCTGCTTGTGTTCCCTCTCTCGCTGTGTATCTCTCTGACAAATAAATAAATAAAATCTTTAAAAAAAAATAAAAATAAAAAAAATAAAAATACCACAGGTGATTCTGACAACTACACAAGCTTGAGAAACATTTCATTAAAAGGAAGGAAGGAAGGAAAGGAGGGAGGGAGGGAGGGAGAGAGAGAGAGAGAGAGAGAGAGAAAGAAAGAAAGAAAGAAAGAAAGAAAGAAAGAAAGAAAGAAAGA
>NW_023270739.1:16141626-16281422 GCF_011800145.1 Mirounga leonina
AAAGAAAGAAAGAAAGAGCTCCTTGAGAAAGGAACAATATATTTACTAATCTTTATACTACCAGTTTATACTTGGCACACAGAAGAAAGCATTGCTACGTTTGTTGAATAAATGACTACTATCACAGGCAACCATCTAAAGTTTTTAATAGTAAGACAAAAGATATATATTTTACTATGACTATATTCTTATTTGTGATACAAAAGTACTTAGGGGTTTTCCACTTACACTATGGCAGACTAAATAAATACTCTGGGGGAATATCTCACCAAGTTTGGCAGCAATAGGGGGAAATCTCTAATCTCTCCCCAAAAAAGGAAAAAACAAGAGCTGGAGTGGAAAGTTGGGAGCTGTTAAGTGGGAGGCAAGCAGAATGTATGGGTTTTCCTGAAGACAAAAATCTCTGATAGCACTTTGATCAGGACACAAAGCCCCGCTTGGGCGAGGGCAAGCAGAGAATTTCACCTTGAGTCTGAACCTTCTGACGGGGAAGGAACTACTATGGCTTTTATTAGATTTATTTTATGTATTTTATATTCTTGAAGCTTTTTTTTTAATTTCTATTTGGTGATGGCATAAAAATACAATTGCTTGTTGTTTATTGACCTTGTGCCCAGCAACACTATTAAACACTACTATTAATATTAAAAATTTGCCTTTACATTCCCGGAGTTTTCTACACATACAATCATATATCATCAAACAGAATTTTATTTTTTCCTTTTCAATTGTTATATCTCTTATTCTTTTTCTTGCCTTACTACACTGAATAGAACATCTGATATTGCGCTGAAAAGAAATGATAAGAGCAGGAACTCTTATCTTGTTTTATCTTAAGTAGAATGTTAAAACACTTTACCATTAAGTACAGAAACCCTTTATCAGGTTAAAGCCTTTATTCTTCGTTCATTTTACACAGAGTGGACAGCCCTGTAGAGTGGGAATGTTCCAATAGACTCTTCACCTTAGACAGTCCTTGGGCTTTGTCCTTGCACTCAGACTTAGTAGCCCTAAGAACAGACCTTCCAAATCACCAAATACTCTCAAAATAAAAACTCATTTCCCTTCTTGACTTCCCTCTCTGGCTTTCTTCCCTCCCCTAGTTTTTGGCCTGTATTTTCACTACATATGCCTACTCATCAATGCATTCAAGAAGTATTTTAAAAATATGCTATCCAGGGGCGCCTGGGTGGCTCAGTTGGTTAAGCGACTGCCTTCGGCTGGAGTCCCGGGATCGAGTCCCGCATCGGGCTCCCTGCTCGGCAGGGAGTCTGCTTCTCCCTCTGACCCTCCTCCCTCTCATGCTCTCTGTCTCTCATTCTCTCTGTCTCAAATAAAAAAAAATATATATATATATGCTATCCAGCATTATTAACTATTCTCAGTGGAAGGGTCAACCAGGGGACCTAATCTGCCATATATGTGTAATCAGAAGTCTGAGTAAACTCTAAGAATTCTTTTATATATATATATAGGCACTTTCTTTTTCAATGTTTTTTTTTCCTTGATTTTCAATCAAAAGCACAGAAAGTAATTGGATGAAATGAAGCCAAAATGAAAACACAACACTGTGTGCTTTTTCTGCAAAGTAATCTAATGGAAGAGTTTTGGAAAAGACTCAAAAGGATAATAAAATATGAAAGAGTGTTATAAAGTCAATTACAAGAACAAAAAAAAATGCTTTCAGTGATATTAGGTAAAAGTCACCTTTGCCTCCTTTTCTCATTCCTTCTATAAGAACAAATACACTAAATATTAAAGATGATATGATTCCCTGACTGAATTATATTAGGAAGAAATTTAAAAGATTTGTGTTTCAGATACTTGCCAAGCTCAACATTTTGACCCTTGGCAAAATACCTCAAACACCAGTGCTACGACTAGTCTATTGCTATACATTCTCTACTAGGGGCAAATACTAGCTCTTCAAATATCTGCTCAGCAACATGGTGGCATAATCCAGACTCTTGCTTCTAGAGCCTGGAATCTCTGAAGTTTTAACTCAAATGACACCAGGACATTTGTGCTAGACCCTGGCATACAATGAATAAAATATTTTTAAGAGGTCACAACTGATCATGTGAGAAAGTGAGATACTGAAGGTATAAAGGGAGTTTGAGTGGGTGGGTAAGGGAAAAAGAGTTATTCAGGAAGGCATCCCAGAAGATACATTATGAGTACCCTGGATAAACATTTATAGAAGAATTTAAGCGAAAAAGAGGTAAACTGCAGCTCCTGACTACCAAATGTATCACATTAGATCTCTGGGGCAGAAAAAGAAAAATAAAGCTAGTGAGGAAAACATAATTAAATCCCCAAGCCTGGGGGCACCTGGGTGGCTCAGTTAGTTAAGCGTCTGCCTTCTCAGGTCATGATCCCGGGGTCCTGGGATTGAGCCCCCCATCAGGCTCCCACTCTGCATCTCCCCCTGCTTGTGCTCTCTTTTTTCTCTCTCTCTCTCTGCCAAATAAATAAATAAATCTTTTTTTGAAAAATCCCCAAGCTTGTATTAAAGCATAGTGACTGAAAAAGAGCAATAAGCAATAATACAAATAATTGGTAATACTCTAGTGTAATTATTGAATATCTTTACTATATGGATTGGCTTTCCCCTACCATCTTCAAGAATTAGATAACTATTTGCTAAAACATATCTTTAAAAAATTAAGTATGATTAAAAGTGCTCCATAAGATATATCAAAAATGCTTCTAGAATATTTAAGATTTATTTATTTATTTGAGAGGGAGAGAGAGAGAGCACACATGGAGGAAGAGGGAGAAGCAAACTCCCCGCTGAGCAAGGAGCCTGATGCAGGACTCGATCCCAGGACACTGGGATCATGACCTGAGGCAAAGGCCGACACTTAACCTACTGAGCCACCCAGGCGCCCCTGGAATATTTTTAAATGAGAAAAATGTAACAGTAAGATTTTGGACTGGATAATTTCAACTAGATTTAACATTCTATAAATATATAATATTTAGTCCAATAAATATAATTCAAGTGTACATTAAAAAGTTGTTTTCATAAACTTGAAATACATAATTTTAAGCATTTGAACAACAGAGAACTAACTAATTTATGTAACCTGAAACCCCTAATTTAAGATATTTTTCAGGAAACTATAGTATGCATTTTATGGTGGCACCTACTGGCAAAATGTAGAAATACAACCAAATTACAGCTAGGATGGCTTGATGAAAGTTGGCAGTGGGGAGGGAAGTGTGAGAATCAGTTCTTCTTTCATTTCTTCCCTATCTATTCCCCATCTTCCTTTTGATTCAAAGATTATTGTGATTCCCTACCACTTCCACTCTATTATAGTCAGTTTTAAGAGTTAAACACATTTTTATCTCTAAGTTTTAAGGTTGAGAGACAGAAGCCAGAGCAAGATAAAGGCAGGAATTAGAGCACATAGGATTTCTATATCATACTGAGGCTTCTGGAGTCTTATCCTGTACCTAATATGAAATCACTGAAGGATTTTAATCATGGGAGTAACATCTGCTGTTTTAGAAAGACCACCGGCAGCAGTAAGGACAACAGGATGGGGCAACTCAAGATTGGAGGCAGAAAGAACAACTCAAAGAGAAGTGAAGTTCAAGCAAGAAAGGATAAAAGTCTGAAAACAGGCTTTCCATTAAAAAATGGAAACAAGATTGTAGCTATAGGAATAGAGATGAGAACAAAGAACATCAAAAATGTTAAGAAGAATTCATGGATCTTGGTAACTGAAGGGACAGAGAAAGGAGAAAAAGGAGTTTAGGATATGTTCCAAATTTCTGGTTAGGTAGCTGGAGGAAGAGAGGCTTCATCAAGCTGGACACTTCAGGAGGAGAAGCAGGTTTACAGGGAAAGACGAAGATTTAGTTTGGAACATGTTAAGTTTTAGTTGCTTTGAGATCACAACATATAGTTAAATATATGTTTTTGAAACTCAGGAAAGAGGTTTGAATCCCACTGAAATATAGATTTAGAATCTGCATATATGCAGTCCCAGAAGTAGGTGGAAAATAAGAGAACGAAATCTCAGAAGTACAGGGAAAAGAGTTCTAAGAAAGAAAATGATCAAAATTAAGGACTCAAAAGAGACCAAAAATTCTACACCAACTAGATCACAAGTGATCTTTGGCAGAATAGCTTCAATAGAGTGGAAAAGTGAATTACTATGAGTCAGTTAAGTACAGACAAGTAAATAAATATTGAGTGTCTTACTCTGTGACAGAAACTGTGCTAGGACTAGGGAATATTAGTGCAGAAAACCAATAAAACCCTCATAGACTTTACATCCTGGGGAGAAATATATATTAAATAATTAGAAATTCAGAAATGGAATAAAGGATAGCATTTTTTTTTCAAGAATCCTAGCTATAAAAGGAAGAAGGTATTGACAAAAACGGGGAAATTGGTTTTTTGTTTTTTTCTTACGATCTTTATACACTGTGGCAAAAGTACTAATAGAAGTTGAAATTCTAAGACAAAATGAATAACCAATAAAACAATGTCCCAATAGGTTAGCCATATTATCCCCACTCTAGGAAATATCCTCCCTTCCCCCCATCTAGATTTCATTTCACACCCATTCTCCATGTCTGCCTAACTCCTGCAAGTTCATACTTCAAGATTAAGCTGAACTGTAACGCCTCCCAGGTAAGCATTCCTGACATTTTTATCCCTGGCTCCCACAAACTAAGTCAACTGTCCTTTTCTCTGTATATCCTTCTATTGTTGTATAAGTAGCATATATTTTTTTAGCTTTTAATAACTTTTTTAAAATTATGAAATGAATATATACTTAATATATACAAAAATCACCATAAAGATGAAATAAAGAGAAAAAAGAAGAAAGAAAGATTCCTCGGGTGGACTATTCAGACACCCACATGAACATACCCACTATTTAGACACCTACTTCTTTAGTGGTCTTCCCTAAAGCATGGTAGCCTTCCCTCGAACATAGAGTAATTACTCATTGTGACAAGATAGGATATCCAAGATAACTCATTGATAAGTTAAAGAATTTAAGTCCATTCTCTCTTCCTAGATGCCTCTAAAATGTACTTCTATCCTGTAGATAATTTATCCCAACCAGAAATTCCTCCATAATTATAACAAACTACATTGGACTGAATATATGCATTTTTATCAGCTCCCTCCTAAAACTGCACTAAAAATGACAAAAAGGCAAGTGTTTTAAAATCCACAAAGAAAGAGAATGTTAGGGGAGACAATAACAGATGACAGCAGAGACATATAATGAAAGCATGGGAAAATGAAAAGCATATGCACATGTGGTAGCTGACTACTCAGAACAGAGAAAGCTAAAACATAAGTAACTGCTAAAAGGGACACCAATACGAAGCAACCCCAGAAATTCTCAGAAATCGAATTCAATACTGAAGGCTACAATAAAGATGGGGTTGCAAATGAGAAAGCTGGTTGACAGTCTACATCAGAAACACTTAGACACAAATCTCCTCTCCTTCTGAGCAGTCAGGCCAGTGCACTTCTCTCCCCTCAGCATGGGAAGCAAGAATACTCTGAAGAAACTAAGCCAGATAGGCTCTGGACCCCGAGGCAACAGGGACTGAAAACAGAGTGATAAAGTAAAAGTCTACATACTGGAACTGGGAGACTCAGCATCAACCCCTACCCTACCTCAAATTCCAGAATATTACTAGCTAGACTTACAGCTTTCTGAAAGGGACTAAAGGATGCCACTCTGGAAATTTTGGGGTAAGTCCCAAAGAAAAGACCTATAGTTACTGACATTTGGAGAATCCCCAACAAAAGAGCCAAATGGCTACCATGCTATAATGAAATCCACTGTATAGAGCTACTAATCAGCTTTCTATGGTCTCATTCTTAAATATGATAAAAGGACTGTTCAGAATCACCACACATTTTAGAAATACCTCTAACATGAAAGAGGGCAAAACAAACAAAGACATTCAACTTAGATAAAACAAAGACCATCCAGGAAGCAGATAAAAATAATCTTAAATAATTTTAAATAAATGAAACATGATATAAGATCATATACAACCAAATGTGAGAATATGATAAAGATATTTGCCTCCTATTTTTCTCAGAAAGCCATGTGAGTAAAATAAGGGGTTTACCAATTAAAAATAAAGTCACAAGATCCAAAAAACAAGGCAGAGGCAAAGAAAATTCACCATTACCACTGTGAAACAGGCCTAACAAGCAAAAGTACATACTCAATGAAGAAGATAGAGGACTCTCTAGAAGGAATGTCTTCAAGGGCAAAAACCAGAACTGACAGATGATCTAATAATAAGAATATGTATGGTTTTATTGGAAAGCTCAAAAAAGAACCAATGATAAATATACAGGAAGTAAAGGAAAAGAGAAAAGTAGATAATTATTAAATCTAGGGAAAAAACAAAAATTTGTATAAGAAAGGAAGTACAATCACAGCATATCACATAGCTTAGGTGTAGGCAGTATTTACAGAGTCATAATAATATAAATTCTAAAATATAACTTAACCTGAAATTGTGGTATAACCATATTAGAAGGATGAAAGAAGAGAAGTTCCGTGTGTGTAACAAGAGAGGGAAGACAGACAAGGGGGGCTGGGAGGTTGGTGTGTGAGTAGCAAATCACCATCTTCCAGGGTAGGGAGTTAATAATGTCTCAAATGGAAAAAAATCAACAAATATCTGCATTAAAATTTCATTTAAATGAGGTAAATATAAAAACAAACACACAAAAAATTTAAAGACCATCTGTAGAGGACTTCTTTACTATTTGACTTCAACAAAATATACCTATATTTGCTTTGCTATTAAGGAGGGCGTGTGTTGTGATGTGCCCTGGGTGTTATACGTAACTAATAAATCATTGAACACGACATCAAAAACTAATGATGTACTATACAGTGGCTAACTGAACATAATAATAAAAATAAATAAAAATAAATAAATAAAAATATTTTTTAAAATTATCTGCTATCTCAGAATAGCCAGCCAATACATTATTTGAAAGTTCAGAAGATGTCACTGATATTGGCTATAAGACATATTCAAAACCCTCTTCCAAATTTACTTTCTTGTAATGGATATCCATAAAGACAGAGGATGCAATTCAGAATAAAATCCTGAGAAACAAATTCTTCTTGGAATCTTAAAATGAAAAGAGGTTTCATGAAATAAGATATAGTGATTAAGAGAATGGGTTCCAGGGTCAGAACTGAGTTCAGATTCCAGCTCTGCTACTTAAATAACAATGTGACTGAGGTAAATCACTTAGTCCCAGAACTTCAGTTTCTTACTCTCTGAATTGTGTATTTATACAGTACCTATAATGTAAGGTTGCTGTAAAAATCAAATGATAATCCCCATAAAGAGCCTGACCCATAAAAAGTGTTCAGTAAATACCAGCTGTTTGGTATGCCCAAATTGACAGTGATCTACCATGATTGCTAACATATACAGCCCACTTCTGTACCAAAATTAATCACAAAATTACTAATCATCCAATATGCATATATTATAAATGGGAGTCTATCAGATAAGAAAGAATCTCTTACTTCCAATATCATATAAAAACAAATTCCAGATGAACCAAAGATTTACACCCAAGAAAATGGAAAGAAAATGAAAAAAAAATAGCAGGAAGTAGAATATAGATTTTTTCATATCTTTGTCAATTTCCTCATTCTTGGTATAGGTTTCCTGTAGTGCTAAATACAAATTTTAAAGAAATTATCTATTCAGTCATGCCCAGTCCTCCAAAATCTATTTCTTCCAGATAAAGACAAATAGCCCTCTTCTCTAGTCAAATTTCATGTGAACATGCCATTGGCAAAAATTTTAGAATCAAAGATAGGCAGAAATTTAGGGGAAAAAGTCATGAGATTATAATATAGTCATCTAGATATTTTGTTTCTTTTCCCTACTGTTGATGCTTAGTCATTTCAATAGCTCATATATTCACATCTACATTTGATTCTGTAAAGTTTCAAAGACAGGTTAATAACACATATTTGTAATTTATGAAAAGTCATTACCTTGGATTTGGTATTTCTCCAAGAATCTCATCTAATTTGTCAACAAAGTTAATAAAATTAGACAGTCCTTTTACATGTGCCCTTAAAGGATCAGATGGTGATGGTGCATATCCCTTCCCTCCAAGCTCTAGTGTTCTAATAAATGATGTGGCCACCTATGAATTAAAATAAATGATTTAGTTATGTTTAATGATTTAATAAGTTAAAAATAAAACTTTATGAAGCTGGGTACGTTTATATTATTTCTGGGTATACAGGTAAAGTAAGCACTTTTTATGATTCATGTCACTTTGATTCAAAAGCAAATAATTAAAGAAAGAAGATGCCATGCAAAATTCATGCCAACAAGGATGATGGCAATGCAAGGGGAAACTGAGGAGCCAAGCGAAGTGACAAACTAAGGGCATAAGATTATATTCATAAGAGTACATCACTGACTATAAAATATTAGTGTATGGATATATTCTCATATCGATTGAACTGGAATTTTTAATATGAAACAAAGGGGTTTTTCAGTGTCACTGTGTTGATTTATTCAAGGGTGGGCAATTAATTCAACTCTTCCAAGGTTTATCGTCTTTATTTATAAGCTCAACATTTAGACTAAATAAGCACAAAGCCCTATCTAGCTTTCACATTTTAGGATTATTTGATCATGTGTAGTTCAAAAGGCCTTGCCTTACAATGATAAAAATACATATAGGATAGCTACACTTAAGAGCATCTCCATCTCCAAAGATGAAATGTTCTAAAGTGTATCCTAAGACAAATTCTATGAAATTTCAGTAATTTGGAAGAAACTTCCAAGATTAAATAACTTAGGAAACAACAGATTAAGTAACAACGTTAATTTAAGCAGATTTCTTAAATTTCTTAAATGGTAGGACTTCTCAGAGCTTTTGATATACAAATATTCATTACCTATATCCAATAAAGGTAGACACTATTTCCAAACTGTTTGCCCTTGGAAACATTTATTCAAGGAGCATTAACAGGGTCTTTTGCCTTTGGAAATATTTATTCAAGGAGAATTTAACAGAGATAGCACTCTATAGAACACATGTGGGAAAACACTTCTTTAGAGAAATTTTCCCTTGTCAAATTTGAAGAATATGGTAATAAATAAAAATACCATAGATTTTCAAATACAAAGGAAGAACATGTATTCATGTTGTTTTATCATAATTACAAGAATTCTATATTAAGGTACATGTATCCACTGTTCATAAGTCTTTAAAACATATTGAAAATGTAACATGTTCATACCAAAAAGATAGACATCTTTTTCTCTTGAGCGGCATGTTTCAAATCAGTGAAGGCTTCTCTTCCAAGTCCTCTATCAGGAATATTGAGAACATGAGCCAGAGCCAGGTCATTCTTTGAATTCACTAGCAGGCTTAAATATGAGTAGATAATTTTTCTTGCTAGTAACTGCACCTGTACAATAAAATATTATTTTCTTTATTGAAGTTGTTCTAAATCAATAATCTTTTCTTCATACACAGTAAAAATACTTATGACCATTCAATAACAATATCTCACTCAAATATATGGGAAAAGAGAGAACTGCCATACAACAAAAGATTGAGTTGGACAATTAACATATCCCTGCTCGTGAAACAAATGTGCCACTAGTAAGTATCTATGAGCAAATAACAACTACCATAATTGTTGAAAAATACCTCTTAGAAAATGATATAAAAGATAAAGTCCAAAGTCTGCATTTCTAATAAGGCTGGATCTCATTCCCTTGCACACATTTGTCACTAAATAACAAGGAGTAATGCAGCCCCCTAAAACTTAGGGAATGGGCCAACTGGCACTATTTGGTCCTATAACTATACAGGGCTGGAGATAAGGGCTAAAGTTAAATAGTTAAATTTGGGGGTAATTATTAGATACTGACTTTGACAATACCAAATAACCAAGTAAGTATTACAATGAAGATATTCAAGCAAATGTTAAGAAAATAATAACAAGTAATTGATGTTGACATTAACTGGACTAAAACAGAGTTATAGACTGTTCAAGCACAAGATAAATAATATTTGTGAGAATTTAATATGGGCATCTGTTCTTTCATATATACCGTACTTGTCTTTTATAGTCAAGGGCATTTTATAAACCAGGGCATTAATGATCTTATTCTTAAAATTACCTACTTATAGCTATTTAAGGTCTTGCAACTTCTAGTACTGGGGAAGTGATAGTGTGAACTCCCACAGGTAACTATAAAATATTAGTAAAATTTCAAAAACGTAACTACACTGGAAAGCATACACAAAGCAGACCCAAGGGGCGCCTGGGTGGCTCAGTTGGTTAAGCGACTGCCTTCAGCTCAGGTCATGATCCCAGAGTCCCGGGATTGAGTCCCACATTGGGCTCCCTGCTCAGTGGGGAGTCTGCTTCTCCCTCTGATCCTTCACCCTCCTGTGCCCTCTCTCTCACTCTCTCTCTCAAATAAATAAAATAAAATCTTAAAAAAAAAAAAAAGAATATTAAAAAAAAAAGCAGGGGCGCCTGGGTGGCTCAGTCCGTTAAGCGGCTGCCTTCGGCTCGGGTCATGATCCCAGGCTCCTGGGCTCGAGTCCCACATCAGGCTCCCTGGTCTGCGGGGAGCCTACCTCTCCCTCTCCCTCTGCCTGCTTCTCTGCCTACTTGTGCTCTCTCTCTATCTCTCTGTCAAATAAATAAATAAATTCTTTAAAAAAAAAGCAGACCCAAGCTAGAGAAGAATTTAATTTTAAAGGAACTGCAACAAGAAGGGTTAAGAATAGCAAGTTTGTGGTTATTCAAGGTCCTAAAATTCCTGTAACAGTGGAGAAGTGAGTGATCATGTGAACCTCACAGATAACAAACATAAAATAGTAAGTAAAAAATTTTAAATACTATTTAAAGACACTCGAAAGTATCCAGAAGGTAGACAGGAGCTGGAGGAATATTTAACTTTAGCAGAACTGCAATAAGAAGGGAATGAATTAGGGGCACATGGGTGGTTCAGTCAATTGAGCATCCAACTTTTGATTGCAGCTCAGGTCGTGATCTCAGGGTCATGAGTTCAAGCCCCACTTTGGGCTCCATGCTGGGCATGGAGGCTACTTTAAAAAAAAAAAAAAAGTATGAATTAAGTTTGTGGTTTACTGACCCAACTTTCATGACTCAGAAATAGAAGTGACTATAATGGTGCCCTCAGAATCCAGCACTGGGAAAGCAGCTAGAAATTTAAAGGGGAAAATCTTGGAAATAATTGAGAACACAAAGAGCCATAATCCATAGCTGACAGTGAAACTACCCAAGCATGGGAGAGACTCCAGGGAGGCCCATAAAAAAACAGGCAGAAATCAGAAAAAAATATATTCAAGAAAGATTGAGCTACGAGGAACCAGAGCTATGAGTTGGAAAGTTTGCTAAAATGAGTGCATTCCATAAATGTGTGTAGCTTAAGTCGCAGAAAGCTGAAGCTGGACAGGCTTGAAGTCTTAAGTGTATAGAGCCAAAACTTGTCAGAACAACTGGAAAATACAGGAAAATCCCTAGGAAAAAAGAATCCACAGAAAGAATGAGCTCCATACTTTCCCAAATCCTTGGCTTACTGCCACATTTGGCAGGCAGAAGAAAGATCTACAAAAGCCAACCTAAAAAAAAACAGCAAAGGGAAACCATAAGAATAGATATTCAAAAAGCTGCATACCAAGGAGACAAAATATGAAGTTGAAATCCAGGCAAGAAAACTGCCTACTAGAAAATTCAACTGTCTTCAGAAGAACATGCCAAAACCCAGAATCACTAGAAAATATTATCTTTAATGTCCAGTTTTTGTCTAAAAATTACCAGACAGTTCAAAAAAAAAAAGAAAATGTGTGACCCCTTTCTCAGGATAAAAAGCAGTGAATAAAAATTAACACCAAGTGGACCTAGATGTTAGATTTAGCAGACAAAACACTGAGGTCGCTGCTATAAATATATTCAAAGAACTCAAACAAAAAATGTTCAATGAATTTAAAAAGTGTTATCAATGAATTAACAGGGAAAATGACAACAGAAAAGTAGACACTACAAAGTAAATTCTAAAAATGAAAGTACAATGACCAAAACAAAATTTGCTAGGTGGGCTCAACAACAACTTGGAGAAAGTGGAAGAAAGTATAAGTGAATTTGCACATATATAAATAGAAACTACCAAACCAGAAAAACAAAAGAAGAAAAAAAGAAAGAAAAATAAAACCGAAGAGCTCTATGGGACATGTACTTAGAATCCCTGCAGAAGAGTGAAAAAAGCAGAAAAAAGTATTTCATGAAATTATGGCCAAAAACATCCCAAATTTTGTGGAAGACATTAATTTATAGATCTAAGAAGCTACTCAAATAGGAAAAACACAAAGAATATCATTCCTGTATTATAATTAAACTCTGACAGCCAAAGACGAGAAAAAATCTTGAGAGTAACCAGAACAAAACGACATATTACATACTAAGGAAAAATGATAAAATTAATAATAGATCATCAAAAAAGCTAGAAGATCCTGGAACAACATATTAAATATGCTGGAAAATGACCTTAAATATTACTGTACAATCAAAATAATATAGTATTTATAAAGGGACACTCATATCAATGAAACAGAACAGAGACCACAAATATGGCCATTTGATTTTTGACATAGGTGCAAAAGAAACAATGGAGAAAGGACAATCTTTTCAATAGTTGGTATGGGAGCAATTGGTCAGCCATATCGGAAACAAATGAAACTCACCGAAACCTCACACTTTTTTCTTTTTTGAAAGATTTTACTTACTTATTTGAGAGAGAGAGAGAGCGAGCGAGTACGAGTGGGGGTAGGGGCAGAGGGACAAGCAGACTCCCTGCTGAGTGGGGAGCCCAATGTGGGGCTCAATCCCAGAACCCTGAGATTGTGACCCAAGCTAAAGGCAGTCACTTAACTGACTGAGCCACCCAGGTGCCCCAACCTCACACTTTTTATAAAAATTAACTCAAAGCGGATCATAGGTCTAAATGTACAATATATAAAACTGTAAAACTTTAAGAAGAAAACATAAGAAAAAATCTTTATGACTTGGAATTAGGCAGAGTTATTACATGTGACACCAAAAGCACAATCTATAATAGGAAAAAAGTGATAAATTGGGTTTCATCAAAATTAAATTATTTTTATGGAATTCTCACCTTCTCAACTACTTCCACCCCATCTTCTTGGTCTGGAATCTTGTTTGTATCTAACTCTTAAATGTCGCTCCCATGCTATTTACCTGAAATCCTCTCCTTGCCTATTCCCTTAGAAAAATGAACACTACATCAAAAACTAATATATGCTGGCTAATTGAATATAATAAAAAAAATAAATTTTAAAAAATTTAAAGGAAAAAAAAGAAAAATGGACTCCACAAATCCTAAACTGAATTCACTCTCAAAACATGAAATTCATTGAGTCCTTCAGTGACTGACAACTTAGCTAAAGACCACATAATTTATCATCTATAAACTCTAAGAAAATATTTTCCTTTTTAAAATTAAAGTGCTTTCATATTCTGTGTAATCACATTTTAAATTAGAAAGTACAAAAGAGAGCTTTAAAAGGTAGCAAGAAAATTACAAATTATTAGGAAGTCTCTGAGACAATTAAGGAAGTCTCAAGTTCATAGACAAAAGTACTTTTAAAGGTAACATGCTTTTGGATTATTTAAATTTCTTATGAAAAACAATTCTTGAAACATGGGAGGCAGTCAGGGTCAATTTAAAAAAATTTTATTGGACAGGAAAAGGTTACCTTAAATACGGACTTGAAATTTAAGCAAAATTGATTTAAAAAAAAAAAAAAGCTTAAATATTAACCCTCTAAAATTTTTCTTAAATATTAAAAATATGAGACAGATGTTACCTTTGCAGAGAGTCTCCCTGATTTCCCAGTATAGAACAGTAATTCATGTACTCCTTTTCTTATCACCCTGATATACCTATGCATATCAGTCAATTATAATACCCTGCATAAGTCTTAACGGTTTCTAAATGATGTATCCTTAGGGCCTAAAAGACTGACTGGCATTATAGTAGGTAATCAATCCATTTTTGTTAATAGGTTCTCAATTAGTTTTTGTTCAATGATAAATGAAAAAAACTTAATACATGTATTTGGCCCTTTTAGAAATTTCAAAATGAAAACTATTGATAAAAACTTATTGGGATCAAATAAGCACTCACATATTTGTATTACATTGCCTTAAAAAGAAAATTACTTTAAGGTACAATTAAATTAAAATCATCTTTAAGATCCACCCTAAAATTTTATAACATAAGGCATAATATAGTTTTCTGCTTAGATTTCAAGTGTCCTTTTATCTTTACTTTGACTGTAAATCATAACACTTCATGTGAATCTATAATACAAAAGTTTCCATTTTAACTTCACAGTACAATAGTCTAAAACATATGAATCTCCTCTTTATCTCATCCCTTCACATTTCAAAAGAGTAACACATTTTGTGAAAAATCAGAGAGAAAAAAAAATGACATTCACATTGCAATCAGAAACTTTTTTACTCTTTCTGCATTTAATTTCATTCAATCCCTGTTTCACTGTGCTTCTGCTGTCCAAAAATAATGAGAATTTACCAAATGTATATATCTGATCCTTACTGGGTACAAACCAGGGCTTAAACCCCCACATCTACAACTTGCTCTTTAAGGCTAGCAAATTCTGCCCTTCTGATCCGTGATGCTAGACAAACATCAGGGAAAAACATCTTGGAGTCCTCACAGTTAGAGTGTTTCTTTTAACTCATGGCTGCAATTGGAAATCTATCTCTATCATTATGGTCATATAACATGGCAGTTATGGTTTCCCTGCTCTTGTATTTGCAAGTGCGTTTTAAAGAGGCTCTCTGGAAAAGCATTCCACATAAATACAGTTATGATGTCCAGAAGCAAGGACCTAAATTGAAAAAATCCACAAGATTGAAGCTTTTACCAAGATACCAAAAATAAAGATAATGTTCTGTTTATTTATTTAATAAACTGATTCAATCCATACCACAAAGTATTTGCAATGTTTGTTTAGAAGTTGAACAATTTTATTTAAGCTTTCTGGCAATTCCAAGTTCTTTTTCCTATCCCTTAATTATTACTGAAATGCAGATATTCAATCTCAATTTGAAGAAAGTCAGTTTTTCTAGATTGAGATTAATAATTTATACAGGTATTTTTTTTACTTTCTTTGCCAAACACATAAATTCTTACATATAATGACCAAAAAAAAAAAGTTGGACTAGAACTAATATACCAGTAGAATTTTTTATTTAACTGATGATTTTTTTTTTTTTTAAAGATTTTATTTAGTCGTTTGACAGAGAGAGACACAGCGAGAGAGGGAACACAAGCAGGGGGAGTGGGAGAGGGAGAAGCAGGCTTCCCGAGGAGCAGGGAGCCCAACCTGGGGCTCGATCCCAGGACCCCGGGATCATGACCTGAGCCACCCAGGCGCCCCTTAACTGATGATTTTCTTTTAGGGCCTTTATTCCAATTTTCCCTTTTTTACTTCAGAATTTCTAAAGCAGTTTAGTACCTTAGGAAAAATAAAATAAGGAAACAAAAATATTGTTTCTCAAATTCATGCCATTTATCTAATTCATCTACTTGATGACTCTGGTGTGGCATTAGTAAGGTACATTTTGTGATCAAATATATATCTATGCACGACTTCAGCCCAAAAAGTCACTTTGGAATTTTAATAGAAATATATTTCCTTCCAAAAATACTTTGCAAAAAGAAAAATTAGAAGTCTGCAACTAACAGAAAAATAGTTGAGAGGATGGCTGCACTTTAATAGTCCTCATAAAATCTAATCTATTGGCTAACTAATAGGTAGAATACTCTTAGAAAAAGGAGGCAAGAGATAAAAGTAGAGGATTAACACAATGAAACTATCACTTTTTTTTAAATGAAAGAACTATATGCTTGCAATGAAGACCCATTAGTTTCTATATGTTATACTCTTTCTTCATGGATATCCATTTAAGATAACATTTTATATCTGTAAGCCAAAATTATAAACACCTAGGTATTTTACACACAAATTAGTTCATTTCTCTTAATTAAAAGAAACAGTAACAATTATTGTTTCTTCCCTATAGAGCCTGTAAGATAAATCAGAGAGAAGAGATTTGTAAGTGATCTACTGTCTTGATATATGAATGCACCCCTTAAGTACCAATGAGAAAGACCAGGCATTTGGTAAACATTTTATCAATATTTGGGACAGGAGGGAAAAACAATGCAAGTGAAAAACTAACTTCAAGCAAGAGAAAAATAGTTACAAATCAATGAAAGGAATAATATCTGGGCAGAAAACATTCAAAGATGGACTTGGAATATTTTATTACACCAGAAAAAAGGGAAGTGCTCAGAAGTCTAGTAGGGCATGTAAAAAAGACACAGAAGCCAGCCTGAAGGGAATCTCTCCATTTTAGCATCAAAGATTAATGATGGTAATTAATTTTAAAACTGAACAAATAAAAATTCATGAGTCCATAGCAATAAATACATGCATAAAAAAGGAAAGATAAATAGAAAAAAAATCTAATTTGCATCCTATCTTATAAATAACTATCATCCTGACTCCTAAACTAGTAATGAAAGGGAAAGAATTAAGTCGTGACTCTGCCATTCTTAGGGAACTACTTCCCTAAATAGCTTTATCTTATCAAGCTCCGCTTTACTGAGAAATGGCAGCTAATTAATGTAAAGACATGACAAAGTTAGAAACTCACCATTTTGTAAACACTAAAGAAATAACTGATTCAGACAAGGATCATGAACATATGTGTAAAACCACTGGGTGAAAGGTTGCTGGGAAACAGGATATTTACACAGTGTCACCCCACAGATTTCTGCTCATAGCAAAGGGAAAACTACATCTTTATCCTAGAGAGATCTGGCAATTTGGGACAACTTGAGTTTGTGTCTCCTAATGTGATACTCACCATCAGTTATGAAGTATTTGTTATGAAACGTTAAACTTCAATCTAAGCAAGGTTTGCATAAAACTTCCAGTTTATTGGAAATAGAGGAACAAGATAAATAATACCAGGAGAAATTAAACAGATAAATAAGAAGAGAAAAAGACTGAGGAGAGTTCTTCTAAGAGATATAAAACCATTTGGGGAACAACTGGAGAAATCTGAATAGGGAAGACAGTAAGTGATATTAGGGAATACTTATACTGATATATATGACATATGTTTTCTTATATATGATAATGATATTATGATCATGCCTCTATTTCCAGGAAATGATATGCTGAAGAACTGTAGGGATTAAATGTCATGACGTCAGAAACTTAACTTTCAAATACAGGAGAAAAAATATTAGATGCAGATGTTCAAGCACGTTAGTAAGTCTAGGAAGTAGATGCACAGGTATTTAATTGAAGGCAGTGACAAATATATTTCTTAAAGTGCAATCTGTATGGCATGAGACTTAGGGGAGAATCTGCCATAGCAGTTTCCTTAAAAATGAAGAAGGTGATTCATCAAACTGAATGAAGGAGATGGATTTAGATATGTTGAATGTAATTTTACTGCTGTTTCTAATACTCCTAAATTTTTATCTTGTCAATAGTGATTTTATTTACCATAGAAACTTCCATAAACATTACCCCCATGGTTAGTAAGGGGTTACTATATTTAATTAGGTACCTAATAGCATAGCATTTAACCGAAGGTAAATTGTATTAGACCAAACCTGTGGTTTGTTTTCTGTGGTTTGTTTGCACAACAAACTCTATTAACACAATTTGTGATGCATCAGTTATCTACTGCAAAGGGTACAGAACAGAATTTTCAATTGTACGTATCTTCCCAAGAATCATTCATTTAAAACCATAAGCAAATTCACCAAATACAAAGATTCAAAGAACTCTGGCAACCTAGACCTTCCAACTACTTTTCAGAGACTTAAGAGTGATACCTATTTTTGCACAGTGCCTGTTACCTTGGCCCAAAACCAGGAAGAAACTATCAGGCTCTCAGCAGTCTCTAATGTATTACTCTTTGCAAATATAGCTTTATTTAAACAAATTTAAAACTTCTAAAAATTAAAAAAAATAACTGTAATGTACAAATTAATGGTGATTTGAAGAGAATCATATCCTGCTTTAATTTACTCACAATTTATCAGTACCTTTTCATTATCCTGGTTGTGTTTACTCATTGGTGATGTCGGTACATAAAGATCAGTTTCATCAGCTGCTACATACTCTCTCCCAGACAGAAAATCCCGTAGTTGACTCTGTAGAAAACATAGGAGGTTACTAATAATTAGGTGCTATGACAACTATAAAAAATATTTCACACCAAGCTGTATATAATGCCACTGATATTCCAGTATACAGTATTATTACCTGATCTTTGTTGGCAGTAAGTGTACATGGAATTAAATTTTCTAACAAAATGCTTGTTTCCAATGGCTGTACTCAAAGAGTTTACAAGTTTAGAGTTAAAAGATAACCTTGGAAATTTAATCCGAGCCTTTTGTTTTTGTAGAAAAAAATGAATGGCAAAGAAAAGGCTTACCTAAGGCATACAATAAATGCTTCATATTGGAATTATATATAAGTAAACTTAGTGTCCTAACAGCATAATATTTCAAACACATTATTTGTTCTAAGGGACCTAAGGTTATATAGGTATTCACACACCCCATTCCGAATGAGTCAACCTGGAGGGAAGGTACAAATTGAATTAACAAAGCCTAATGAGAATGCAAACCACTTGTCCTCTCAGCCATTGCAAAATTATAACTAAAACAACTCACCAATATATACTTTTTTCTTTTTCTTTTCTTATTTTTTTTTAATTTAAATTCAATTAGCCAACACCAATATATACTTCTTAAAAAGCAATAGCGTTTGCCACTATTCTACTAATATGATGAGCTGGAACTCAGAGCTAACAGTAAGAAAGAAAAAAACTAGAAAGACTAGGATTTTGTTGTTCATAACTTGAATATCAAGATTCAAGTTCACTAAAAAAAAGAATTTCCTTTTTTCTTAACAAGTTTTGACTTTTACTCCTTTATTACAAAGGACAACTTAGATACCTATTTTCTAAATACTAGCCAGAAACATTTAATGACCACCGACTATATTACAGTGCAAATTTTCAATATTTAAAAAATTAATGTTATGAAATCATTCAGGGTCATTATCTTTAAATAGAAAAATCATTTTGGGAGAATTTGTGTTTGACAATCACTGTTTTTTTTAATTTTAATTCCAGTATAGTTAACATATAGTATTATATTAGTTTCAGGTATACTATATAGTGATTCAACACTTCTATATATCACCCTGTGCTCATCACAAGAAGTGCACTCAATCCCCATCACCTATTTCACTCATTCCCCCACCTACCTCCCCTTTGGTAACCATCAGTTTGTCCTCCATATTTAAGAGTCTGTTTCTCGGTGTGTCTCTTTTTTAAAAAAATAATTCACTATTTAATTTTGAATAGAGGTAGTCCTCACACTTGTGGTTCTTATGTTTTCAGAAGAGATGTTAAAAGCAAAGATCTATTCTTTCATAAACACGGTGTTATTTTTTTTAATGGGATAATATTACCCTCTGGTTTAAAACTATTTTCAGTCTAATGACATGTAAAGTACAATATTCTGGATCAGTTCAGTGAGTATGGTCCAAGGACTCCTGAGTCCCCAAGGCCCATTCAGGGGACCCAGGAGGTTCTCCCTTTTCCAACGATGTACCAATGTGAATCTAAATTTTCTTGATATACTTCAGTCAAAACACATATCAAACAGAATCCAGTTATTTTCTATCACACATGACATCAAGGATATTTCTAAAAATGTAAAACAGTGTCACTATTCTCACAATTTTTTTATTCTTGGAAAATTTATTCATAAAATACTATTCACATTAACATATAATAGGTTTGTTATCAATATTTTAATAACTGATACTTTAAACATATCTCAATTTTAATCTTCAATATAAATATCAACAGATATAACTCATATAAACAAAATCTCCTTATAGTCCTAAATAATTTTTAAGAGTGCAAAGGGGTTCCTAGAACTAAAAATTTGACAAGGATTCTAGATGATATAGCATAAAGCTTTCTGAAGTAAGCACAAAAATCACAATGGATTTTCTGTGATACACTATTAATTTTACTGACATATCTTTCCTGATTTGGTAAGTTATTCATTCTATTTTTATCCTCTTTTTAACTATATTTTTCCATTCAATTAACGGTTACCTTCACTTTCCTGTACTCAACATCAGACCCATTTCTCTATTATTATTTAAAAGTGATAATGCCTGCTACTTACTCCAACAAACTCCAATATTTAGCCATTTTAATTTTGAACTAATATCAGAATCCCCCTTAGTATAAGCCTTCCATTTTAGCACACATATTCCCAGTCCATCCTTATCATTTTAACTAGGCACACATACAGTCCAAGTTTCATTGCTCACTACCATCTTCCCCTGGATAGCCATCTGCTCTCTAGTTCATCTGTTTAATTATCACGGTCTTTGAAAGGCAAATTCTTCACTTGATGTATGAAGATGATATTCTTCAAATTTTTGCATATCCTCACAAATCTTTCCTTTAACTTAGCTGGTAAGTGATACCTTGTTGAGGATGAGATTCTTAGGTCACTGTCCTTCTCTTTCAGGACATGTTATTTCATTGTTGTACCTTTTAAATAACTTGTTCTTTCCACCAGGAAACTTATATTTATCTTTATCCTTAAGAGTTCAGAAGTTTTACCAGGATATGCCTAGGTATGTGTCTTTTGTCTTCAATATAGCCTGGAACTTCATAAACACTCTTAACTAACAGACTCAGGGAAATTTTATTATAACAAATGTGGTTAGAATATTTTAATCATGGCCTCTTCTGTGTCTGTTCCTTTTCTCCTCTGGAATTCCTATCATTTGTTATGTTAAACCCTCTAGATCCAACCTCCAAGTTTCTTAACTTTTCCTTCATGATTTCTTCATCTTCATATTTTTCTCTCTGTGCTTTAAATATTTATTTTTAAAAGATTGTTTTTTAAAAGATTTTATTTATTTGAGAGAGAGAAAGAGAGCAAGAGAGATCACAAGCAGCGGGGAGAGGGAGAAGCAGGCTCTTCACTGAGTAGGGAGCCCGAGATGGGGCTCGATCCCAGAACCCTAGGATCTTGACCTGAGCCAAAGGCAGACGCTGAACCAACTAAGCCACCAGGTGCCTCTGTTTTTTAAATATTTATTGTATTTGACTTTCAGAACTCTAATTTGTGTCTGAATTCATCTGTTGCATTGGGAAGACTTCTCTTTTTTCTTCTTTTTTTTAAATCTAGAAAGTCTTACATTTAGGTGAGTCCTTGAATTTCCTTGAGTACTTACTATTTTTATGGATTCAAGTTGTCATTCACCACTAAGAGCTCTATTCTGTTGGTCACATGTGATCTGAGTTAACTCATCTTTCTGTGGCTGCTGGGACTCCTTAAGTGGCTGTTGCTTTTCTTGGCTTTTTGAAGGCTCAGCCTTGAGACTGTTGAGGTACCTTAAGTGATGACAATTTTACAAGTAATAGAAGTTGAAATAGTCTCTACTCTTTATGAAGCATCAGTGGAAAAATAAACAGGATGCCACACCTGCTTAAGCCAAGGGAGAGTCTTCTTGTGGTCTCTCAAGTATCACCTACCGTATGCCCATCCATTTAGCTACTTCTTGGCTTCCTGAGTCAGAGAATCCTGGCACACTCACAGAGGGTATTTGTTGACCTTCCCCAGAAAGTACCCAGATTTCTGAGGGCTGCTAAGCTCTTCTTGGAATCTACAATTTCTTCTCCTCAGTCCAGGTCTCCAATATCCTTCAGATAATTGTTAAATTCATGAAAAAGCAAACTCTGTACCAATTGTCTCTATTTGGACTCCATTTAGAATTCAAGGCCTTATATGCTCCCAGATGCCCACAGGCCCTGCATCCATGTTCCTCAGGAGAGGAATTACAATATATGAAATACATTTATATGTATTTATACATTTATAATTGTATGAAATACAATTATAATGTATGAAATAACTTGTTCAAGTTACCATGTTCCCAGAACATCCCTGTCTTACCTTTATCTTAATTCCT
Organism: Mirounga leonina; assembly: GCF_011800145.1. Classification (NCBI taxonomy): domain Eukaryota; kingdom Metazoa; phylum Chordata; class Mammalia; order Carnivora; family Phocidae; genus Mirounga; species Mirounga leonina. The sequence goes on from NW_023270739.1 coordinate 16,163,828, forward strand.
TGTAACTTCTGCCTTATTTAGGCTACAATAAATAAGAAACAAAGATACATAAGCATATGTATCTTTAAAGACACTTTTAGGGACACCTGGGTGGCTTAGTCGGTTAAGCATCCCACTCTTGGTTTCAGCTCAGGTTATGATCTCATGGGTTGTGGGATCAAACTCCTCATCGGACTCAGTACTCAGTGGGGGGTCTGCTTGAAGATTCTCTCCCTCCCCTCCCCTCTCTCTCTCTCTCAAATAATCTTTTTTAAAAACACTTTTAGCATAAATTAGGGCTATTTTAATGCATTTTTGAGGAAATCAATCTAAGGATCTGTTATCCTGCTCACTTTTTCTTCATTGGAAATTTCCCTAGAGCAAACAAGTATCGAAGTTCAAATCTTCCATTTTAAGTGCAGAAAAATTTCAACTTCACATGGTATCATCTCAGCAGCTTCCACCCTACTCCTGATGTTCTGCAGAAGAACATGTTGATATTTGGAGACACAGAACTCCCTCCAATGTAGATCTATATATCTCATACTATAGTCGATGCACTTAAATGAAGAGGCTTATTAGAAGACTTAGACAGGAACAAAGGATAAGATGAAAACAATGTGCCCAAAAACCTCAGGCAGATTATACTCTCATTGGTTTATCAGAAGATTCTCTTTGTTGTTCCTACAATCTAATACTTACGTTTGATTAGCCTCTCTAAATTAACTATATGAAAAGAAGTCAAAAATCATCTCTACAAGCAAATAAAATATAGGTAGGGAGAAATGAAAAAAACTATCTTGCCTCACAAGTATCTTTACCATAGTGTGGGTATGCATGTGTGTCTCAGAAAGTTACAACAGGGGGGCACCTGGGTAGCTCAGTCAGTTAAGCATCTGCCTTTGGCTCAGATCATGATCCCAAGGTCCTGGGACTGAGCCCCAAGTAGAGCCCACATTGAGCCCTGTGTTGGGCTATATGCTCAGCGGGGAGCCTGCTTCTCCCTCTCCCTTTGCCCCTCCCCCCACACTCATGCTCTTTCTCTCTCTCAAATAAATAAATAAAATCTTAAAAAAAAAAAGTTACAACAGGGGAAAGGGTTCCATTATAGCCCAGTGAGGCCAAGACAGCAAACTGCCTGCCAATATCCACTCTCCTCTTCCTCAGTAACAGAGATTTTGTTTTTATTCTGGCATGTTACCCAGAAAAAAAAAAAAAGACTATATTCTCCATCTTCCCTAACATCTTGGTGTGGCCATGTGACTAAGCTTTGGGCAAGGACATGGAAGCAAAGGAGTCATGTCTCTTTAAAAGGAAAGGAGAGTGCTGTTCTCCCTTACTACTTCCTGATGCAAGGAATGCTGATATGGAATCTGGAGCTTCAACAGCTACCTTGGACCACAAATGATCTTGAGGGCAGAGGTCAAGAACTAAGATGGGAGAGCAGAATGACAGAAAAATCCTAGGTATCTGATAACCAAAGAGCTATCACATCAGTCCCAGATGCTTACATTAAGACTCCTTTTATAAAAGAGTGAACTAAACTTCCATTTTCTTAAACCACTGTTACTCTGGAGGTTTCTATTACAAGCAGCCAAAACATGATTCCCAAGTATCAGATAGAAATATTTATAAAATATTTTAATATCTTAGAAAATAGACATTTTCTTCTAATTATATCTATAATTATTGTTATTACCACTATTTAATTGCTACTTTAAGTAAATGTTAAGATAAAGAAATATATTTCAACACTTTAGAATAAACTAGATACATCCAAATATATTCTAAAACAGTTTATTCTAATGTAGGTAAAACCAAACTGCAAAGGATGGCATCTCATTAGTTTTAAAATTTATATTCAATAAAAAAATAAAGCAGTGAATATGTGTATGTAAAAAAAAAAGGAATAGTATATTATCTCATGTTTATTGCATCATACTATCGTCACAAAATGACACCCCATCTCAGTAAAATAATATTATTAATCCATAGAAAGAGTCATAACAATCATTTATACAACATATGCCAAATGAACAGATGCACATTAAAACAAGAAAGTAAAATAAAAAGCAATCCTTGGCACAAATTCAAAAAGAAATCAAGCATTTGGGACTGATCTCTTTGTTAAAATTTTTTGATCTAGTAAGAAGCTGTTCTTATATTTCAACCAAATAACAGAATTCCAGCAAAATTTACCACTGAAATATTTCTGTCCAGTAATAACTAACTTTCAGGTAGCTAAATTTTCCATTTCTAACATGATCTGAAAAGCAAAAGCATTATCAAGTTACTATAAATGCTGATACCATAGTTTAAAATAAAAATAAATCTAGCCAATTTTCATTTAAGATAGAATTATTTTAAAAAATACTTACAGGGGGTATGTTGGCATTATTTTCACAACTAGAAATCAAAACACCACATTTTTTATAAACATCAATCAGATCTAACATATTACTATTCTTTAAGAAATCATCGTAAATCCTCCTAATGTCCTCATAATGGTCAATCACTTCCATATTTTCAACTGGTAAGTTCAACTTCTCATGTAGGAAGTATTTCCAGGTCAATAAGACATCGCTGAGGGAAACTGTAAATTCTCCACTGTGCTGAAAGAAACAATGCCAAAAATAAAAAGATAAAGTTGGGTACCAGAATATTCATCAACTAGTAATTGAGATGGGAAGTACAAATTGAATTTTGTTACAGAAAAGTCTACATTGAATTCTTGTGGATTTGAAGAGAACATCCAAGTTGAGTTACGGAATAATTTTAAAACCAGATAGAAAAAGATTTTGATGGTTTTATAAAATATAAATAACTATGGCAAGTTTGTGCATGACAAAATTAGCAAATATATAGTCATTCTTCACTAAATTTCTTCTACCCAAGTTCAGGGAATGGGTGGGCAGTGATCTGTTCTTAAGTACTACTGATCGGGGAAACATTTGATTCTGTTAATACTTAGTTCCTTTTAGCTCTTCTAGCTAATGTATTTTTAATCTCTTATTCAAAACTTTCAATGCCATAGTGAATTACCACATACCACACTATTCCAACTGTTAGTCTTAAAACATGATCATAAACACTAAATTTTTAAAAATCACGTTTTGTTTCATTATTGTTCCAGAAAAAGCAAAGTATCAGTGCTAAAACCTTGGGTCAGAGAAAAATTTTGATTCTTCCCTGCTCATGGACACACTAAACTATAAACAAGTGCTAAAAAGCCACAGCTTCTTCCTATAAGTTGTTGGATGTTCCTATTGAGGTAAAATTGTTCTTTTTTTCTCTTCTTCAATATCAACATGATGTATTAGTCAGTAGATATGAAGAATTTTCTTTTAATTGATTGCATTCTGCTCCCACTTAATATCCCAGATATTAATAATGGTGCCCTCCATGGGGCGCCTGGGTGGCTTAGTCATTGAGTGTCTGCCTCCGGCTCAGGTCATGATCCCAGGGTCCTGGGATCGAGCCCCGCATTGGGCTCCCTGCTTGGCCAGGAAGCCTGCTTCTTCCTCTCCCACTCGCCCTGTTTGTGTTCCCTCTCTCACTGTCTCTCTCTGTCAAATAAATAAATAAAATCTTAAAAAAAAAAAAAAATGGTGCCCTCCAAAATATGCCAGGCCTAATTCAGTAAAAAATTCTAACTACTCCTTTCCAATACAGCATGAATAACAAATATTTTTAAGTATCCATATGTAATTTTGTGAAATGTATTATGTTGCTCTCTTCCACAGTTAAGATCCCTTAATATATTAGTAGTTTCTGATAACACCAAGATCTTTCCATCATTTGCACTGAAAGATGAGTGGATATTTAAATAAAACTATAATTCACTGGAACTAAAATTGTAACATCATCTTTAGCCAATGAAGAATAATAAAAAGAATCAAATAGAGCCAAATAGGGGCGCCTGGGTGGCTCAGTCAGTTAAGCGTCTGCTTTCGGCTCAGATCTAGGGTCCTGGGATGGAGCCCCATGTCTGGCTCCCTGTTCAGCAGGGAGCCTGCTTCTCCCTCTCTCTCTGCCGCTCCCCCTGCTTGTGCTATCTCACAATCTCAAATAAATAAATAAAATCTTAAAAAAAAAAAGAGCCAAATAATACACTATTTTCTACCTGACTCTTTTAAATCTATGTTTCTTTTATAAAAATCAGGCATAATTTCTAGTTATTATCCAAATTTAAGGCAATTATGTTTAAACTGCCTTAAAAATAATTAACTTTTACTCATCCTTATGGAGACAACTAAGAAAATTATCCTTACTGTCTTTGGAGGGACCTGTTATATCAAAATTATAAAAATTAATTATATTTCACAAAACTAATTCAATGAAAAACCAAAAAAAAAAAAAAAACCAGTAACTCTCAAATCTTGAATCCATAACCCAAATGTAAGACAGATTTGTAATTTCTCAGCATTGCATCAAAAATTGTGTACTTTACTTCCCAATCCCACAAAAATTACACAATAAAATTTCCAAATGGTATTAAGTTAAATAAATCTAGCTATTTAGAGTTTGAAACTAAGTTGTTTTATCTCAAAAATTCCTAAAACTGTTTTGATATGACATCCTTCATATGAAAAATAAATTAAAATTTTGCCTAATGTAAATGTACAATTCAGTCTCATTCTGTTGACTGTAACTAGTTTAAGTAAAACCATGCAAGCTCTTGATCTTGTGAGAAAAGGTTTTGACTAGATTAACAGTGTTTATACTGGGATTGTAAAAACATTTTAAATCCAAATAAAAATGTACTCCAGATATCAGTTTTCATGATCAGGTGCCCACCATGACAGCATATTCTATTATTCAAACCAGTAACAACTGATTCAGAGAGCTTGTGGTCAAATCAGAAAATGTTTTGCTAGGAAAACATGCCAGCTGGCTAATAAGGAAGTTCAAGATGGTCAATGCTTTAGGTCTCTGATGGACATAAGGATTATATTTCATAAGAATAAAATGAGAAAAAAAACGAAGTTACACTTTTTCAGAGCACTTGTACTTTGTATATTTTGCTGAAGTTATTTTTATAATTATTCAAAAACTTAAACTTTACATTTTTAACTAACTGGAACTTTTGTTGTTATCAAAACAGAAAAGATAGCAGGTCTACTTTAGGGCATTAATAGGCTAGGTGACACATGGGTAAAATACTGAAAATCCTGTGAATACTTTTCCCTGATTATAAAATGAGATTATACAGATTAAATAACACCTGATGAATGGCAGGTGATCAAAAAATGTCATTCTTTCTCTTTTCTTATTCAAACTAAAATAATTGTTTGTTAGGAGGAGTATTGGATAAATGTAATACAATTGTAAAAACTGTTTCTTCTTATTTGTTATGTCAATGTTAGGTCATTTTCAAATCTGACAGTCAACCACAGGCTGTGGCTTTCCATGAAGTTATAAAATTAATATCTTCGTTTCACCCCATGGAACATTTGTAACATTCTTAAGGCTATTTAAGTTCGTGAAAAATAGCATTTATAATGTAATTGCCAGACAGAGTCAAACTATGAAGTCAATTCCAAGGAAAGGAAAAGCTAAAACACTATTTGCAACTTAATAATAAAAGTCATATATATTTGCCATGTAGTCCTCAAGGAATCTATAAGTTAAATCTTTAGCAGTATAAAGCTCCTAGAGGTCATCCAATTTAAGCTAAAAAAACTTCCCCTCAGAAAACATGCCCAAAACCTAAAACTCAAATATTATTTTAATTACCTTTTCTTTATCCCCATTAAAGCAGCGAAGAAAAAAACACACCAGTAGAGAGACTAACAACTCTACTAGGTATTCCCAAGTTTTACTGTAGTCAAATTCAGTTGGATCATACTTTAGAGACTCGTGTTCTCAAACTTCAGAGAATTAAAAACCTAAATAAAGCTCACAGAGTGAAAAATGTAGGTGAAGCATATATACAACCAACCCCAACTTTTTATTACCATCTACTACTTATGAATGCACTTGCAGGCATATGTGCATGTTGTTTCATATTGCTGAGTGACATGGAAGTCTGAGAACAGCTGGGGATGCCTGAGCTAACCCCACGTGGAGAGTTGGAGTCAATCAGAACTGCAGCCCACCATCTCCACTGCACATGTGCACACACATACACAAACTGTGCTAAGCGCAGTTGCAATTCACCTTTCCTCTTCTTTCCCACCCAGAGTCTGAACTTTCACAGTGAGTTAAGTGAATTAGCAAGTAGAAAATTAAAAAGTAGAAAGAGATCCTGAGTGAGTGCTACACAGACAAGCCCAGAAGAAAAAACTACTTGAATTGAGTATTTCAACATATCAAAATTTTTACAATGAAAACTAAATTTTCTTCAGGGTACATTTCACTTATCTTTTTGATATATGTATGTTTCAAAAATTATTCATAAACAAATAGAAGGTGATTTGAACATGGTCTGCTTAATTCCAAAACAACAGCTCTCAATTACTGTACAATAATGATTCTTAATAATTGCTTCAATTTCTCTCTCTTTTCATTTTCCAGCGAATGGTCACCAAAGTTTAACCTTTAGCTAGTCTATTCCATTTATACAATATCCTCAGATTCTATTAATTACCTTGGCACCATTTCTTCATGTTACTAAAGAAGGAGAGATTTTTTTAAAAAAATGCTCAGGCAGTAAAATTGGAAAGACTTGAATATGGATTGCAATGGAAAGCAAAAGAAAGAGACTTTACAATGATCTTTGGGTGTCTAGCTTCACTGACTAAGTGAACAATGGTATATAAGATTGAGACTCAGAATATGAAGAAGGTAAGTTGAGGGAGGAAACAATATGGTCTACTTTTAAAAACTGATGTGGAGACTGTACGGGGACATCAAGGTAAAATGTCGAGTAAGTACCTGATCATATCAAGTTAGACCAGTAGAGAAGTTTGGCATATAAATACTGGTGAAACAATGTAAAAGGAAGTATATCCAGTGAAGGTAGGTAAAATGGAGCACATCAGAAGTTTTCAACAAAGTGTGTTACAAAGTGAGTATCCAAAGTACACATAGAACTCTTTTAAAGAGTAAGAAAGAGATAAAAATAACTCAACAGTAAAATAAGCAAAAGATATGTATGAGCAGACAATAAAAAGAGGATACCTAAATAGTCAAATAAGCATTTTTAAAGATGTTTAATTGCTCTAGTTAACAGAAAAATTAAAATGAAATACCCTCTTCTCTCTTTTCTTGTTCTTAGACAACAACATCTAATATGGAGAAAGATAAGAAAATGGTACCCTCCTATTGTTGATATAAATGTAAATTCTAATAACCAAGTTGAAGAGTAATTTGGTAGTATCAAGTCAAATTAAAGATGTATCTATCATATGACCACCTGTGTATGGGGCCTAGAGAAACTCTTGTTCTGTGCAGACATCTCATTTCAATGAAGAATTGATTATAATATTAAAAAAAATCAAACAACCCAAAGGTCTATCAATGAGTAAAATATACCAGTCATACAAAGGATGATTGTTAAAATGAATAAATTAGATCAACTTTTCTGTCTATCAGTACCTAAAGAGGTCTTGAAAACAATGTTGGATAATAAAAACAAGATGCAGAAAGAATGTATACCATCTGTTATAATTTTAAAACAGATACATTAACTAGGCAATCTGCCCGGCTAGATATGCAGAGAAACCCCTCCTGGTACAAAATACCTAAAACTATAAGAGAAAATAGGAAAACTTTTTTAAGCATGACTGAATTGTGCATAAGGGAAATTACAAAAGGTCAAAAACAATGAGCAAATGCCAATATAAAGGGGTAAGCAAATGGTGGGACCCGTATTTCCCTGGTAACTACCATTCCCTGGCACTAAAGAAGCTAGTTTTTATAAACCCTGAGCACAAAGTTTAGGAGACAAAGCCAAGCATAAGAGGTGGGAAGCTGGATCAGAGACCCCCCCTGCTCACCCTGCCAAAGAAGTCAAAGCCTCTAAACACAACACTCTTACTATGTCCACTAGAAAAAAAATCTGCCCAGGAAAAAGGTGATGACGGAGATTTCTGGAGTAGCCTCGGTACTATGATTACCTCTGGGTAATCTTCATTTAGACTTTTTTTTCATTTCCTTTTTTAATTTAAATTCAATTAATTAGCATATAGTGTATTATTAGTTTCAGAGGTACAATTCAGTGATTCATCAGTCTTATGTAATACCCAGTGCTCATTACATTATGTGCCATCCTTACTGTCCATCACCCAGTTACCCCATCCCCTTGCCCCCCTCCCCTCCAGCAACCCTCAGTTTGTTTCCTATGATTAAGAGTTTCCTATGGTTTGTATCCCTCGATGATTTCATCTTGTTTTATTTTTCCCTCCCTTCCCCTATGATCCTCTGTTTTGTTAAATCGCACATGAGTGAGATCATATAATTGTCTTTCTCTGATTGACTTATTTCCCTAGCATAATAGCCTCTAATTCCCATTGCTGCAAATGGCAAGATTTCAACTTTTTGATGGCTGAGTAGTATTCCAATGTATATATATACCACATCTTCTTTATCCATTCATCTGTCAATGAACATCTGGGCTCTTTCCATAGTTTGGCTATTGTGGACATTGGTGCTATAAACATTGGGGTGCAGGTGCCCCCTTCAGATTACTACAAAGATACATTTGGCGTAAATACCTAGTAGTGCAATTGCTGGGCCGCAGGGTAGCTTTATTTTTAACTACTTGAGGAACCTCCATACTGTTTTCCAGAGTGGCTGCACCAGCTTGCATTCTCACCAACAGTGTATGAGGGTTCCCCTTTCTCCACATCCTTGTCAACATTTGTCATTTCCTGACTTGTTAATTTTAGCCGTTCTGACTGGTGTGAGGTGGTATCTCACTGAGGTTTTGATTTGGATTTCCTTGATGCCGAGTGATGTGGAGCACTTTTTCATGTGTCTGTTGGCTATTTGGATGTCTTCTTTGCAGAAATGTCTGTTCATGTCTTCTGCCCATTTCTTGATTGGGTTATTTGTTCTTTGGGTGTTGAGTTTGATAAGTTCTTTATAGATTTAAGGGGTGCCTGGGTGGCTCAGTTGGTTAAGCAACTGCCTTCAGCTCAGGTCATGATCCCAGGGTCCTGGGATCGAGCCCCGCATCAGGCTCCCTGCTCCGCCGGAAGCCTGCTTCTCCCTCTCCCACTCTCCCTGCTTGTGTTCCCTCTCTCGCTCTCTCTGTCAATTAAATAAATAAATAAAATCTTTAAAAAAAATAAAATAAAGAATGTTTAAAAAAAAAAGTTCTTTATAGATTTTGGATACTAGCCCTTTATCTGATAAGACATTTGCCAATATCTTCTCCCATTCTGTCAGTTGTCTTTTGGTTTTGTTGACTGTTTCCTTTGCTGTGCGTAAGTTTTTTATCTTGATGAAGTCCCAATAGTTCATTTTTGCCTTTGTTTCCCTTGCCTTTGGAGATGTGTCTAGCAAGAAGTTACTGTGACTGAGGTCACAGAGGTTGCTGCCTGTGTCCTCCTCTAGGATTTTGATGGATTCCTGTCTCACATTTAGGTCTTTCAACCATTTGGAGTCTATTTTTGTGTACAGTGTAAGAAAATGGTCCAGTTTCATTCTGCATGTGGCTATCCAATTTTCCCAACACCATTTATTGAAGAGACTTTTTTCCATTGGATATTTTTTCCTGCTTTGTCAAAGATTAGTTGACCATAGAGTTGAGGGTCCATTTCTGGGTTCTCTATTCTGTTCCACTGATCTACGTGTCCGTTTTTGTGCCACTACCATACTTTCTTGATGACTATAGCTTTGTAATAGAGTTTGAAGTCCAGAATTGTGATGCTACCAGCTTTGGTTTTCTTTTCAACATTCCTTTGGCTATTATGGGTCTTTTCTGGTCCCGTACAAATTTTAGGATTATTTGTTCCAGCTCTGTGAAAAATGTCAATGGTATTTTGTTAGGGATTGTATTGGATGTATAGATTGCTCTAGGTAGCATAGACATTTTAACAATATTTGTTCTTCCAATCCATGAGCATGGAATGTTTTTCCATTTCTTTGTGTCTTCCTCAATTTCTTTCATAAGTATTCTATAGTTTTCTGAGTACAGATCCTTTGCCTCTTTGTTTAGGTTTATTCCTAGGTATCTTATGGCTTTTGGTGCAATTGTAAATGGGATCAACTCCTTAATTTCTTTCTTCTGTCTCATTGTTAGGGTATATTCATTTAAACTTTTGCCTAATAATTTATTTCTGCTAAGAAAGGGGAGAACAGTCAACCACTTTGGCAAAAAATTGGGGGTTTATTCTCTGGAGAGGGTAAAATAGAGTCTCAACTGAAGAGTGCAGGTGAAAACAACAGGAATCACATGACCATTTATATTATAAATACTCATACTTCTTTCAAGCACCCAACACATTGGCAACTCAACTTTACACCATTTGTGTAAAGACTCTTTTCTGAAGAAACTGTTCTAAAAGGGATGGGCATCAGATGTTTCCCAGCCAAACAGCCCAGTTAGATCAGACTGACAACCCCTAACGCTCCATGCAGAGTCTCCAGTAAGCATTTTAGTGATCCACTTAAATATAAGTGCATGGTCAAGGATCATCATGAAGAAAGTCTCTGATAGGAAGAATAAAAATTCTTCCTAAGTAAGACTAATAAAACAAAAAACTTGAATACAGATTATGCAATAAAACCTCAAAAAAATTTATCATTAATAGTCTCAAAGGAGAACTATATGCTTGAGGCAAGAATAGTATGATATTTCAAAAAAAGAGAATAAAAAAGAGCTCTTGGAAATAAAGAGGATAGATGATAACAGGGGCACATGGTTGCCTCAGTTAATAGAGCATGCGACTCTTAATCTCAGGGTTGTAAGTACAAGTTGGGTGTAGAGATTACTTAAAAATAAAATCTTAAAAAAAAGATAACAGAAAATCCAATTATTATTAAACTAAAAAGCTATTAAATATTGAATATCTTATTGAATATTGTTTGGAAGAAAAGTAAAAGGTAAATGAATAAACTGATACATTCATACAGAGGAATATTATTCACTGCTGAAAACTTAAAAGAAATGAGCTATCAAGCCATGAAAAGACATGGAGGAACTATAAATGCATCTGAAAGAAAATGATAGAAGCCAATCTGAAAAGGCTATATACTTCCCGATTCCAACTACATGACATTCTGAAAAAGGCAAAACAATGCTGACAGTTAAAAGATCAGCAGGTGCTAGGGGTTGGTGAGAGGGAAGGATAAATAGGTGGAGCAGAGAGGATTTTCATCAGTGAAACAATTCTATAAATACTATAAAGATGCATACATGTCTTGTCAAAACCCACAGAATGTACAATACCAAGAGTGTCTAAGGATAAGACTCAGGATGTCCACTACTTACCATTGAATGGTTCCTACAGAGTAATATGAATAATATGTATGCATGTGTACGATATATACCTGTGTATGTTTATGTATCTATAATATATACACATACAAAATATTAAAAGAATAATGATGAAAAGGTGGCAAAATATTAATTGGTGAATTAAGTGAAGGGCATAAAGGAATTCAGTATACTATTCTTGTGACTTTTCTGGACGTTTAACTTTTTTTTTTAAACACAAGGGCCAAAAAGTGTGACTTCCATTTTTTTTCTTCAACATACCTATATAAAATTGATTTTATAGGTATATAAAACATACCTATATAAAACAAACAGTTGCATGTTTAACAATGACTTTGATTAAAAACAACAGACAAATGGACATGTAACCACAACCACCACCCTTCAGCTACACTGGTTCTTTGGCATTTTCTCAAATCTCTCTGCAGTCTCCTGCCCAGGGCCGCTGCATATGCTGGTCCTTCATCCTCATCATCTTGCCCCTCACTCTGCCTAGTTAACTCTTCTCCTTCCTTTACAGTTCAACTTGATCTCTCCAACCAAGTCTACTCCTTGGTCTCGTGGCATCATATACCTCTTCTCACAGCTATAATTTTGCATTTATTTGTATTTTTCTCTACTAAATGTCTACCTCACTCACCAGGCAATAAGCTAGGCAGGAGCCATGTCTGGTTTTGCTCACCATTTTAACCCCAACACTTATCACAATGCCTGGCACAAAGGAGCTTAAAAAAAAAAAAAAAAAAATAGAAAAGGAAAACATCTCCAGAAGGGAGAGAGAAAGGGAAGAAATTAACATTTAACATGTATATAAACAGCTGGATAGGCCTCTTTGCTGTTCTTGAACATGCCCAGGCATATTCCCACCTTAGGGCCCTTGCATTGGCTGTTCCCTTTGCCTCGTAATCCCTTCCCACAAAAATTCCCATTACCAAGAACTCTTTCATCCCAAACTCTATACAATCCTTAACTACATCTTTTTTATTTTTCTCTGTAGTACTTATGACCTAAAATACAAAATATCTTATTTATTAGAGTATTATCTGTCTCTCCTCACTAGATTAATGCCATAAAAGCAGAGATTTCCCTCAGAATGTTTAGAATAATGTCCAGTACATAGTAAAATTTCAAATATTTGTTAAAAGAATGACTATGTAAGATAGAATTTTATCAAAATCTATGTTCAAACTTTATTTTAATATATACTGTTTTAAACACGCAACACTGCCAACTGCCATGTGTAGTAAAGACTAACTCTTATTTTAAGAGTTTACAATTCCTAATTTTTAGGCATTAAAATTCTCTTCCTTTTTCAAAATGATGGTTCTAGTAACTATTTTTTCTCAATGGCCTTATTTGCCAACGTGAGAAATGTTCAAATCTGTCAATGTCTAATATTTTTTTTGGAAATTTTATTGGTGTATGAAATCTAAAAATCTGGGAACGATTCACATATAGGATTAAAATAATTCATCAGAATGTCATTTCCCTATCTAGCCCAATAGACCCACTGAAACTATTCCACACTTCAAATATCTTCTCTGGTCAAGACAATCTCCTTTATTATCTTCAAACCATCAAGATTTTGATCCCCTTGGATGCTTCTTAACTGATTTTTCCCTTCCTTCATCCCTTCTTTAAAACGTTCCCATCCAAAGAGTTCCCCTCCTTTAAGTATACTACCTGAAATCCAATATGTTTAAGTAATTTTCTTACCACTCCAGCCTATATTCATCCTTCTCTCATCTGAACACCCCAAGCCCTTTATGTATAGCTCATTCCAAAAACTAGTTTGGTCCAAGCCAACTACATAAGGATCAGATTAAGAAAAGATTTTAAAAAGAAAATTTCCAGAGTCTCGGTGCAGATTAGGAGAATCAGAATTTCCAAGACCGAAGCACAGAAGCCAGTATTGTTTAAAAAAACCCTCCCAAGAGATTCTGATTCATAGCCTGGCTTAGGAATAATCAATCTATACCAGAGTCTGAAATTAGTCATAAAATACTTTGATTATATTAAAATAAACATTATTTATGTGTGCCTTCTAGAACTTTTTAAAGAAATCATAAATAAAAATATTTTTAACCTTAATAACAGTTGCATGTTTATCTTAAGACTTCAAATTAAACATGGAATGTGTATGTCCTACATTATATTATCCATATGAAGGCCTTAATTTTGAAGCAAATCATTTCAAATCAAATTGTAATATTCTGACATAGTGACATAGACATGCAGAGGCATTTTTGAAAATGGTGTATTGATATTATCATAGGAGGGCATATATTGCAAAAAAATTAATATAATTAAAGTAAGCAGCTACCAAAATTCACTCAAAAAAAGTAAACCTAAATATAGTCTACTAACCTGTTTGTTGTTCTCTGCCATGGAAAGCTGCAATGCCAGGAGCATGGAGTCTGCACCACATACAGTAGTTCTCTCAGAGTTACAAAGAGTGTGCCAATTCCTCCTGAACTCTTTAATCATATCCAAGATAGACTTCTGATTAAGCTCAGCCATTCTCTGAAAGTAGGACAAAATGCAATGTTAAAAACCTATTTTAATTGGAAACTAATATTTAACATGTGTAAGGGAGCAGAGTTAGAGAAAAATAAGTAGTGAACGAAAGGTCATTTCATATTTACTAAGATTGCTTTTAATTAAATTTAGGAAAACAGAACAATACAATTTCTGCCTAATCACATATTCCTCTCCTTTAGTTTTCTTAAGCCAAATCTTTTGAAATAACAAAATCCAACCTTCAATCTGAAAATGCATACAAAACAGATATGCAAATTCTATAAACTATAGACACAGACATAGCTAATTAAAGCTGTATTTTTAAAATATTTGTTTTGAGATAGACGGTAATATGTGTGGTAGACTGCCAAAAAGAGGGGGGGGGCAATTTCCTCCCATCCCTATATTGTCTCAAAAGAAGTGGTTCATTTTTCCACCCTTTAAATATGGATCAGTCTGGTAACTTGATTTGACCAACCGATATGGAAGAATGACATCATGGGGGTTCCAAGCCTAGAGCTCAAAAGGCTCATAAGAAGAGTTAAAGCAGCAGGCCTGATGTCTATCTTTTGAAAGGACTGTTTACAAGGTTGGTCCTTGGCTGCACCCGGAAACTTAGAATTCAGGAGATTTTCCAGTAAGAGTGGCTCACTGTGCCTAAACTGTTTATACAAATAATATAGTTTATGCTGAACACATGCTTTTCTTCTGAGTCTGGAATTTTGGAACATAGACTGAGGATGCCTACATCAGCACCCTGGACACTGAGTCTCTAAAGAGCTTCCCTGACAGACAACATTTCATATAAGTTGTCACAATTTGTTATTGGAGGATTTAGGCATGTCCTGTGTGACTCCACTAAGAGAGGACTTTTGGAAGTTTATGCCTGATCTCCCCAGGACTTTACCCCATGCACCTTCTCCCCATATAGCTTGTCTCTTTGCTGATTTTGTTCAGCATCTTTTTGCTGTAATAAATTACAGGTGTGGGCACAACTATATGCTGAGTCCTCTGAGTCTTCTTAGCAAACATCCAACCTGGGGGTGGTTTGGGGGCCTCTTGATATAAGGCTTTGCAGCTTTAGTCCTTACTCTCTTGCTACTCTAGACTACCATATGAAAAAATCCAAGTTCACCTACTGGAGAGGCCATATAAAAGAGAACTAAGACACTCCAGCTGACTACCAATACCAACTTAAAGACATGAGAGACTATGTTAGACTTTCCAGCCCCAATCAACCTGCCAGATGAACTGCAGCCACATTAGTGATCCCAAGCAAGACCAGCAGAACCACCTAACTGAGTCCAGCCAAAACTGCTGGTCCACAGAATCAAAAGCAAATAAAATGGTTGCTGTTTTAAATCCACTAAGTTTTGGGGTGATCTGTTACACAGCAATAGATAACCAATACCATATCTAATATTTAGGAGTTTTCTTGGTGCCAGGAACTTTTCAAAAGCTTAATATTTATTACTTCATTCAATCTCTGAAAGAGTCCTATGAGGAAGGTCCATTATTATCCTCATTTTACATCTGAAGAATGTGACACCTCATGTCACTCAGCTAGCAAATAGCAAAACAGATTTAAACCCAAGATGCTTAACTCCATAAGCTGTGCTCTTAAATCACTATATTACATAACTTCTCCTGATAGACAAAAGTCTTTCAAAATAATTGGATGTTGTTCCAATGTTTTACATATTCAAGTCTATATAAGGAAGCAATTCCTTTCTCTGAGTTTACACACATGGCTGCTAAAAGGTTTTTTTCCCCACTTTCTTTTAAGTATGCTAGTCTCCAAAATATTCATATGCCATTATCTTATTTGGGGGATATTTTACTGTACACATCCCATTTATTAACCCTTTCTGTTATCTTTTTTTTCATGTGGCATTAATAGAATGCCAAATGTTTACTATGTATTTAAGTTTATACAATCAAGAAAATGGGCATATAACATTTACAAAGCAATAATTCATAGTTGCATCACTGATGCAACTTAAAGATACAAGTAAAAAACTATATCCACATATATACAATCTAGTAAATAGCTAAAAGTTATATTTCTCTTCAAAATATCACCCTCATTTCTTAAAAGAAAAAAGTGAAGAAGTAATGCTTCAGTGATATGATCAGTTTGCCTGAAATAAATCTTTAGTACTAAATTATTTAGGGTACTCTTTACAAGTATTAAGAGTTCTGGAGTGCGTGGGTGGCTCAGTTAAGCGACCCACTCTTGATTTCAGCTCAGGTCATGATCTCAGGGTCCTAAGATCCAGCCCCATCCAGAGCTCCAAATCACATAGTCTGACTTTAGATTCTCTCTCTCCCTTCCCCTCTGCCCCTCTTCCATGCTCACGTGTGCACCCACCCTCTCTCTCTTTCTCTCTAAATAATAAATAAAATCTTTAAAAAAAATCAAAAGTATTATGAGTTCAGATTGCTAAGAATGAAAACTAGTCAAGAAGTAGACCGTTCTGAATCCTGCTGCAACACTTAGTAGCTGTGAGATCTATACCAAGTTTTATCACCTCCCCTGTATCAGCTTCCTTGTACTGAAAACGAAATAATAATAGTTCCTATCTCACAGGGTTTTGTGAAAAGTAAATGACATAAATACAAGTTTAGCTTTTAGCACAGTGTCTGACACATATAAAAGCCAACAGTCTCGAGGCACCTGGGTGGCTCAGGTCATCATCTCAGGGTCCTGGGATTAAGCCCCGCATCATCGGGCTTCCTGCTCAGCGGGAAGTCTGCTTCTCTCTCTCTCCCTCTGCCCCTCCCCACTGCTCGTTCTCTCTCTCTCTCATATAAATAAATGAAATCTTTAAAAAATAAATAAAGCCAACAGTCTCATCCAAGGGCCAGGACACTTGTTGGGAAGGGCCAAATAGTAAATATTTAAGGAGTGCAAGGCATACAGTCTCTGTCACAACTATTCAACTTGACCTTGCTGTGTGAAAATAGCCACAGACAATATATAAACATATGAGCATAGCTGTGCTTCAACAAAACTTTATGGAAACTGAAATTAACTTTTATATAATTTTCACATGTCACAAAATATTATCCTTTTGTTTTTGTTTCAACTATTCAAACATGCAAAATCTATTCTTAGCTCAGGAACTGGCTACACAAAAGCAAGTAGTGTCCTAGTTTGCCAACTCTGGTCTAGTCTCAGCTCTTTCAGCAGCTAGCTGGCTGTATAAGCCTAGGCAATAACCATTACAACTGACTGCCTAGGTGACAGTATCATCATATAGAAAACAGGAATAAGGGGCGCCTGGGTGGCTCAGTTGGTTAAGCGACTGCCTTCGGCTCAGGTCATGATCCTGGAGTCCCGGGATCGAGTCCCGCATCGGGCTCCCTGCTCGGCAGGGAGTCTGCTTCTCCCTCTGACCCTCCCCCCTCTCATGCTCTCTCTATCTCATTCTCTCTCTCAAATAAATAAATAAAATCTTTAAAAAAAATAAAAAAAATAAAAAAGAAAGAAAACAGGAATAATATCTTTCAGCCAGTTATGAGAAATCGATGAGATAATGAATATGCAAGCACTCTGAATGTCAGGCTGCCCTATACAAAAATAGTCGAAGGTGGCAATGATAATAAATACTTGTTAAAAAAAAAAAAAAAACTGGAGTCCAAACTGCACTGGAGCAAAAATTGTGAGACAGGAAATTATCACTGGAGAGACAGTGTGAGATGGTAAAAGAGTTTTTGAGCCAGATATTTAGGGCCCACACCCTGGCACCCAATTTATAAGATGTATGCTCTTCAGTATTTAAAATCTCTGATGAACATAAATTTCCTCAAATATAAAAGATATCTTACCTCATAAAACTATCAGACACCAGTAAAAATCCACCTAGTGCCATTCACTTAATAGGTGCTCAATTAAAAAAAAAAAAAAGGCAGTCGTTGGTGCTATCATCGTCAGAGTGCAGATCCTAAATATTCTTTGGGAGAATATAACAGGGAGAGGGCGAAAGTAGTGGAACTGGAGTCTGCGCGTCTTGGAAGTAGAACCCTGGTCTCCTGCCAACCTAATGAACCTAAGTAGGTCTCTACGGGCTCCAGGCTTCCAGTGTGCAGATGATCCCTCAGAACCTTCTAGCTCTATTCACCACTAGATATTGTGAATTCTTCAACACCCCCAAACCCAACCAGGCTGCAGAGCAAAGCCACTAGACAGTCACTTAGTTGTCACCGAAAATCTCTCACCAGCCCCGGCCTGAATCACAAATTAAAGTGTAACAGGCGGGCAAGCAAGAGATGAGACTCACCTCACTTGGAATACACCTGGTAGGTGCAGACTGGACTGAAGAATCGTCCTCCCGGGCTGCAGTCTAGAAGCTGTAAGAGTCCGCCGTGAGTTATATTTTAAATCTCGCGGGAAGGCTCGGGAGCCAATCGCCTCTTCCGCCCTCTGACCCGGAAGGAGAGTCGGCGCGCGCCGCGGTCGGCCTCCGCGGAGACCGGCTTCCTTCTGGCCACTTCCCGACGCCCCCGGTGCGTATCGCGCGGGAACCTAAGGGTTCGCACTGCTTTGCTGCTGGCCGCCCAGCGATCCCTTACTATTCGTGCGAGTTCCTTCTCTCCTGAGCCGTACCCACCTCTTTTCCCCCCTGACCTCGGGCTTCGGGAGGTGGTAGCGGGGTCTCGCGGGACTTGCCTGTCTGGGAGAGGCGTTGGGGCTCTTTGCGGGCACTTCAGTTGTTTCCTCCCTGTTCTGCCCTTCCAGTTTTGGAGGGCAAGTCCAGCCCGCCGTGTGCAGTGAAACCCTGAAAATGTAGTGAGACTGGGCAGTTTAACAAGCAATAAGGGGACCGAGTTTCCTGACCTTGTATCTTTTCCACTTCCCACACCACTGTGCCTCTAAGGGCATCCACCTGCTGGTCACCCTTAACAGATGTCCAGTCCTGGATTCCCACTCGTATGGCTACTAGTTTATAGGCTCCCTCAGGTGGGATTCATCTGATTCTCCGTAAATACTTATCAGGTCTTTATGTGTTCGTTAACTGTGCCCAACTATTCTCAGGACAACTGCATCCAATTAAGCCGGGGCGGGGGAGGGGGGGGGGAGAGAAGACCTCTTTAGATCCCTAAGTCTCATCTGAGAATGCTACTTCCAGAGTGCACACCAGGCCATAACAGGTTGGTTGAAGATTTGTGCCTGGTTTTATGAATATCATTTTTATATCACGCATTTTGGCACTCCTTTTTCCAGATCTTATATTTTGGATCTGCTTATGTTATTGTGCTTTTCACACTGAATCATAACTGTTACCGGATATTGTGATCTTCAAGGCGGAGGGCTGTTTTTCTTCTCTAGCACTGGTGTCCAACACATAGTAAAGTATTTCAAATGCTGTCTCGTCTTACGAGCTTGACAGCTAACTAACCTATTAAAGCTTCGATTTCTTCTTCTGTAAAATGGGAACCGTTTGCCTCCGCTTAGGTTTGCAAATATTAGGTGTCGTAATGTCAGTAAAATCCTTAACACGGCACCTGCAAACAATGCTCTGTAAATGTTAACTATCATTAATTTTTTATGAGTATATTTACTACTAAAGTAATTACATCTTCAAGTACTCTTTTAGTTAATCTAAACAAGATATTATGATTTATTCTACAGGTATTATTCATAAAGTATTTAAAGTACTTGATTTTTTTTTTTTAGCTGTCTCTGGCATCTGAAATACCATGTCCTTATTTTCATTCATTTGCTGAAAGTAACTAACACTTTGATGGTTTCTGTCTAACTATGTCTGTGCTGTAATCCACAGTTTCGTGAACTTGTCCAGTAGAAGGCTATTTTATTTTTACAACTGCTCAAGCATTGACATCCAAGATGAAGAAAGATGCCACAAGAAACGCTGCCTACACTGTGGATTGTGAAGATTATGTGCATGTGGTAGAATTTAATCCCTTTGACAGTGGGGATTCAGGAAACCTAATTGCCTATGGTGGCGGTAATTATGTGGTGGTTGGCATGTGTACATTTCAGGTTAGTGTACAAAACTCAGTGAATGACAGTGAAGCTATTTCACTGGTTAAAAAGACAAACCTTGGTAAACTGGCTAAACCTGGAAAGCATATTGAGTTTGAATGTTAGAAAAAAAATGATATGAAGAACTACAAAGGAAGATATTTCCAGTAATATATGCCTGAGATTTGTGCAAACATTAAATAGGTAGTGAAAAAAAAAAGACTATGAGGCTTCTCTTTTACCTCGTGATTAGAAATGGAATATTCTGGTAATTGAAGGTTGTGACTAACTGAACATTTGGTATGTACAGAGAAAACAATTAAATGAGACCTAAGTAATTACTTAATCCAGTTTTTCTACATTCCACTGAGATATAGGAAACAAGCCTAAAAAATAATCCTCCAGGAGATTTTACAGCTGTCATGATATTCAGGTTTTGTATTAGTATGCTCTCATACTTTTTATACATCTAAAGCATACATACATCCAGAGTATACAAAGTATGGGACCCTATTAACTGAACAGCAATTTAGCATAGTCATTAAAACTCTGGAGCCAGGGCGCCTGGGTGGCTCAGTTGGTTAAGCGACTGCCTTCGGCTCAGGTCATGATCCCAGGGTCCTGGGATCGAGTCCCACATCGGGCTCCCGGCTCAGCAGGAAGCCTGCTTCTCCCTCTCCCACTCCCCCTGCTTGTGTTCCTGCTCTCGCTGTCTCTGTCTCTGTCAAATAAATAAATAAATAAAATCTTAAAAAAAATAAAATAAAATAAAACTCTGGAGCCAAAATGCCAAGGTTTTTACTCCTGCCTGGCTTTACCTGTTGATAGCTATATGACCTCGAACAGGTACTTAACCTCTTTTCTATAAAGATGAGGAAAATAATACTTAATAGGATCTTATGAGAATGTAATTAGTACATCATGTGAAGTTCCTGGAAGGCATCTGGCACGTTTTATATATATATAAATATATATAAATACATGTTTTAACTGTCATTAATTTGGTCAGTGTTTCCCCCCAGCACCGGCCCATATTTAATCACCAAAGCAAGATTACTTTGTGGTGAGGACACACCATGTTTTCTCACAGGAAAGCTAGTTCCACGTGTGAAAGAGTGTAAACAGTGCAGAAATCTTGGCTAATCCTTTGTTTACCAGAATATTATTCATAAAACAATATTTCTCAAGATTAATCAGTGAGGTGATTTGGCAGTGATCAGTTTTCAAAGATTCAAAGTAACTTTATCACTAAAGTGGTACTATTATAAACATTATTTCCTCTTTTACTCAGGAGGCAGTTCAGTATTTTATCTCAGTGTTTTGACATCATAAATGCAGTTTAGCATTTTACAGTGCATTAAATAAAGTTATGCAAAATTAGACTGCATGCATATTTATCCTAAGGAGAAAATATGAATTAAAGGCTTCAGTTTTTTGGTGTCTGAGTAGAATACAAGAGCTCTTACATTGTCCCACATTGTCTCTTAGGGTTGGGGTAAGAATTGCTAGCTTTCAGGCTAAGTGACCAACAGCCTGACGTTAGCTGGACTACTTGGTTAGGATCATAAAAAGTCCACATGATTAGGAGAAATAATCTAACACACTCTTGAAAAAGACTGAGAGAAAACTTTTTTCTGGTGCAGGCTACTAACCCACAAAAGAGTAAAGCAACTCCCTACAGGTGACACTAACTCTTTACTTCATTACTTTTAAAATTAGTAACTGAACACAGAATTGTGTTAAAAAATACTGAAAAAATATGTTTTATCTCTAATTTATGTTCAACTAAGAAATGAGAAAGTCAAGAAGGGAGAAAAAAATCAGGAAAAAAGAAAGGCAGAGGTGATGAGTGGCAGAGAGAAAAAGACAATGAGAAGAAAGAACTAGCAAAAAATGTTTGTATTGCTCTGTCATGTCATGCACATTGTCCTTGTTGATCCTCAGACCTGTCAGATTGGCAATCTAGGTCTTAACAGCCAAACTACATAAAGAAAGAATTGGATTTTATTAACTTGGCACGTTCTTGTGCCAAGTACTGGCAATAAAATTAAGCAACTGTCCCCAACCTCATAGAGTTTGCATTGTACTTCAAGGAAGTTCAGGGATTTGTATGACTAGTAAATGAAAAAACAAGCTGTAGACCCCGTTTCTAAACCCCTGTTCTTTTCCTTTGATGCTGCTATTCAGATAGGTTGAAACAGTTCTGGAGGAGAATCAAGTCATAATAATGGGGATTCATGATAAATTAATTTGCCCTTGGGGATTCATAATAAATTATCACTTCCCTTTAAAATGATTTTGTTATCTAATTAAATACTATTAAACATTGTTTCTCTTCTCTCATGTTAGAATCTTGAAGTTCCATAGCATCCAATTTCATGCTTCTCTCTTGTCTGAGAGAAAACAAAGTAAAGGTAAATTGAATTGAAAGTTTTCCACATTCCTATTGGGAAGGCAATCCTCATTCTAAGACTCTTAGGAAAACACTGTCAATACAGAAGATTTAAATTTCACCAAAGCATTTTTCAGAATAATTCTATGGTGTTCTTTTGAATATGATGGAAATTTGAGCTGAATGATAGTACTATTAATTGGTATCATGTATTTGTCAAGTATTAAGTGCAAATCAGGTGCTGGGAATTGGTAATACCTATGTTAAAAAAGCAAAGATCCTGACCTCTAGATGTTTAAGTGTAAAACAGTGCAGTAAGAAAACTGCTATAAGAAGTCCTATGTGCAAAGAGTAGAGGGAACATGAAAGTTTCTAAGTCTATTCAAAGGATCACCAATAATGAATTGGGGACTTGAATTTCGAGAACATTTGATTTAAGCAAGCACATTGAATTTATATAGAACATGAAGCTGAGAAGGATACCTAATGCTTTGGATGATAAACTTCACGTAACAAGTATTTATTGAGCACCTGTTGTATGCCAGACACTGTGCTTAGAATTCAGGTATTTAATAGATTGGATTAATGTGCCAAGTTGAACAAGCTAAAATTTAATAAAGTCTTAAAATGCTACACTGCTGAAGCTAGAGGAGACAATTGTGACTTACAGTTTTTAGTCACCTGGATGTTCACCATGAATCAGTGTAATGATTAAACTGCCAAAAGGAGTTAATTCAATGCTATCTGATAGAAATACAGTGTGAGCCCAAATATAAATTCAAATGTTATAGTAACCACACTATGAGAAGTAAAAACTAGATGAAATTAATTTTAATGTATTATTTTACCCAGTGTATCCAAAATATTTCATGTGTAACCAACATAAAAAATGAATGAGATTTTTATATACTTTTATACTAAGTCTGAAATCTGGTGTGGATTTTGCACTTTATAAAGTATACACAGTTGGAACTAGCCGTATTTCAAGTGCTTAATCATCCCATGTGGCTAGTGGCTACCATATTGGACAGCATAGCTCTGTATCCTTTAATCTTCATTTCTCAGCAGTGTATGTTATGATGCAAATGAGATAATGTATTTGAAGACATTTCAGAATGGTATTAAAATGTTTAAAACTGTCATGTGAAAGAGGAAAGACTCAGAATGGTAAATATATTTTGTGTTATTTGTCAAGTCTTTCTGAGTGAAGTTGTGGCTTGTAGTGCTTTACCACTGACGCTGAATCTTCTTTGAGTGTGTTCACCTAAGATCAGCTGTGGCCAAATACTTGAGTCACTGAAGTAGACTTCATCTATGTGGTTCCAGGGAGCAGAATTTGGAGCAATGAGTAGAATTTACATGAAAACAGGTTTGGGTTTAATGTTAAAGAGAGCTCTTCAAATTAGAACTACCCCTCCCCCCAGAGTTGAATAAGCTCCCCCAAGTAGTAGCTAGTTTCCTGTCACTGAGAGTGTTCAGAGAAGAGTTATGCAAACTTTCTCCAGATGTTATATAAATTCAAGTGTGAGGTGAAAGAAGCGGACTAGGTAAACTTTACAGTCTCATCTGACTAAAATTCTGTATTTGGCCTTAACTGGGTGTGATGAGAGGGCCTGCCGATTTCAAACCCTTAGAAGAGCCCTTGCATTAACCTGGCATTGCCCCAACCTCAAATACGCCAGAGCCTTCTATAATGATTTATATTGTAGCAAGTTTTCCAAAGTATCTTAATTTCCTGCCTATACAATACTGCCTACACCCCAAAATAAACCCAAAATAACGTTTGTCTCTGCCTATACCACACACACACACCCTGGCCTTTGAGTTGGCTCAGTGGCAGACATTGCTGCCAGGAAAAAAGGTTTCACTGGGAATACATAAAGCTCAAGCTATACAGTCCCTGGGATTTCTTGATCTCCATGGCCACCCAATAACTCCATATATACTTTGGGTAACAAGTTACAGGACCTAATTGTCAACACTGTTGTTACAGTAGCAAAGTAATGGTTGTTTTGGTGGTAAAAACTTCATTTTTAGAAGATTGATTTGTCCAGTGTGGAAAAATAGATGTAACCCAAACTATGAAGTCAGCTATGAGTAGGCTCTTAACCTTATTTTTAAATTGCTTAGTGGTTGCTGCCCTGGCATATCTGGCTGTTAGCTGTACAGTTATACACACAGATTATGAAGTAATAAAATTTGACAGTGTTTTTCTTTCCTTGATAAGTACATTTCTATTTCCTGTTTTCATTTATGGAAAAACTTTTTGCTGTTAACTCTAAGTTTGAAATTTAAAGTTATTTTTCAAGGGGCATCTGAATTATGTAGAGAAAACCCATGTGCAATGTATTTGTGAAATGGCTTTGCTAGGATCCCAAAGACTAAAATTTTATCCTTGAAAAATCAACACATTCAATAGGATTCAATTAAGGTACAGATAAAACTGCATTTAGATTCAGGATGAATGGAATTCTTAGAACAGGCCTTCAGATAATCCTATCTATGTAGACATATGTATTCCATTAAATAAGTTTCACCTGCTCTGGATTTTTTTTCCCTGGTGATATTTTATAATTCTATAAACTTATAAAAGATAATTATAGTCACTTAATACAGAGGATTCCTTGGGAAAATTTGTCATGAAAAATTTTGCTGTAGTCTCTAGACCCAGTTAGGGTATTGACTTAAATAACAAACAATTTTTAAATTATAATATTTTAAGTTTATAAAAAGTATTTTAAAATATATGTTATCTATATAAGGTATAAAGAACAATAAAATAGATTCCTGGATGCCTGCTACCCAGCTTAAGAAATGGAACATTAGCAATTCCTTTGAATCCCTCTGGGTGTTCTTCCCTTACTGCCTTTCCTTCTCACCCCCAAGTGGTAACCATGTCTGAAATTTTGTGTTGGTGAGTTACCATATATGTAGGTGTTGCAAATGAGTATATTTTTCATGTCTCAAACTTTGTATTAATGAAATTATTCTGTATTATGTTCTTCTACAGTGTGTTGCTGTTAACATTGTATTTGTTAGATTCCTGCATGTCAGAATTCATTTGTTTTCGTTGTTGAATGGTATATTATGCAAATATACCATAATTAATCTGTCTATTCTTCCATTGGCTATTTGGGTTATTTTTAGTTTTTTGAAAACATTGCCAATATGCATATTCTTATGTCTTCTGTTTGTGTTTTGTTACCTCCTTTCATTGTTTTCCTCCCTGATAATTTAGAGGTTGTGCATGCTGTTTCTCTTCTTTTAATTGTTACCAAAGACACTTTAACATGCATACTTAATTAGACAAAGTCAAAATTAGTATCTTTAACTTCTTCATGAACAAAATAAGGATTTTTGGCTCTTGAACTACCATCACCCCCTTCAGACTTATATTAATGTCATATTTTAGTTCTCAGTTGTTTTTCTTTTCATTTTAACCCACAAACTGTGTTTATAGGGCTAATATTTGTTTAGATTAACCCATCTGCTTGCCTTTGATTTTTTTACTCACTGTTCTTACATCTCAGGCCTTCCTTCTGGGGTCATTTTTCTTCACCTGAAAGCACATCCTTTACTACAAGAAAAAGTTCACTACTAAATTTTTTATATAAAGGGACAAATGGCCTAAATATTTTAGGTTTTTCCAGCCACTTATGGTACCTGTTGCAAATTATTCTTTGTTTTTTACAACTCCTTAAAAATATAAAAATGAGGGGGCACCTGGGTGGCTGAGTCGGTTAAGCGCCTGCCTTCGGCTCAGGTCATGATCCCAGGGTCCTGGGATCCAGCCCCACATAGGACTCCCTGCTCAGTGGGGAGCCTGCTTCTACCTCTCCTGCTCCCCCTGCTTGAGATCGCTCTCTCTCTCAAATAAATAAATCTTAAATATATATATATATATTACATATGTATATATATATATAAATGATTCTCAGTTCATGGGCTGTACAAAACCAAGCCATAGGCCAAATCTGGCCCAGTCGTAGTTTGCCACCCTCTGCTTTAGATCGTTTAGTGAGAATTTATTGATGCTTCAGTTTTGGTTTTTGTTTTTCTGAAAATATCTTTAATACAGCTTCATTCTTGAAAAACAGTTTTGTTGTGTTTATAGTCCTACTAAAGTTTTTTCTGTCATTGTTTTGAAGATCTTATTCCACTATCTTTATGCATTTGTTGTTTTGAGAAGTTTAGTGCCAAGAAGTCTATGGTGGTTCTAATTCTTTTATAGGAAATCTCTTGTATAGGAAACCTCTTTTTTTTCTGGCAGCTCTTGCTGAAATCCCCACCCTCGCCCTGATTTCTTCTCCCTTCCTCCCTCCCTCCCTCCCTCCCTCTCTCCCTCAATATGTATATATACAAACACACTATTATGTATCATGAGAGTTTGTGTGTGTATTCTGAAGTTGCACTATGTTATATCTGCCTGCAGATTTCTTTTTATTTAAGCTGCCTGGGATGTATTGTTCTTTCTAAATACATATATTGGTGTCCGTCATCAAGTATGGAGGATCCTTTGCCATTATCTCTTCAAATACTGCCTTTTTTCTCATTCCCTCTATTCTCTCCTCTACAACCCAAATAAGATACATGGTGGAACTTCTCACTGAATCCCTTTTAACTTTTTTTTTTTTTTTTTTTTTTGGTCTTCTCTTTGCTCCATTCTGAGTAATTTTTTCAAATCTGTATCCCAGCTGCTCTAAGCGTTGATTTTTTTTTTCCATTGTGATATTTTAATCTAAAAGTTTTGTTTGGTTCTTTTTATAATCTGCCTAATCATTTTTGGTAATCTCTTGTTGCTTACTCATACTTGTTGTGTTTGTGGTTGTTTTCACGTTTGAGTGCACGTGTGTAAGATCATATTTGATTGAACTATATCTGTGGGAACTTTTTGAGACCTGGGTAGGGGTAGTTCATCCAAAGAGAATTTGCCTTTGTCAGGTGCTCTGGGCCACTACCATACATATGACCATTTTGAAATCAGTTGTCATTTTCTGGAGCACATAATGTGAATTCAATCCCCAGACTCATGTTACGGCCAGCTAATGGTAGAGATTTCTCATAAGTGGCTTTTCTCTCTTAGCCTTCACCTAAGGTAGATATTTTGCGTGGCACTTTTGGTTTGGGTTTTTTTTTTTTCCTACTTCCCCCTTAGAAGGATCTATGCAGAAGTCTCCAATCATCCTTCCTTGTGCAGGCACTAAACTTTGTCTTTTTGCCCTGCAAACTGAAGCTGTTAGTTTTTGGATGTGGACAGAAGTACTTAAGATAGCTGCATTATATTATTTTTATAATGGGAAAGTTTTTCAGGTGATTATCCCTGTTTCCAGACCTAAATGACTCTTCAAAATTCATTTTTTTTCCTCATCTTCCCATGAAGATAAACTGAAATCATTTTAGTAGTACCAAAGCAGGTAAATAAACTGGTTTTAATTAAATATCTAAACCACAATCCTATATCCAAAAGACTAAATTAACCAGATTGTATTAACATATTCATTATTCATAGTCCATAACAGATGAACAATTTGTAACATCTTACACATGTATAGTGCCATATATAATACTATGTGAAAATATGTTTACTGTTTGTTTTTAGTTGCCCTAGAGAGTTTTCCATGAGGCTTAGACAGTTTTAGCTATTTTTGTTGTCATTGTTAAGCGAACCAGTTAAATCTCAGTATCTAATCTGTTTTTGAACTTCTCAAAAGAATATATATGGCCTCCTGATAAAATCTTCATTATGGTAAAATCAGAGTATTATAGTGTTTGTTCTCATAACTTCTTAAAACATTTACTGTGTATGCTTAGGAGGAAGAAGCAGATATTGAAGGAATTCAATATAAAACACTACGAACGTTTCAGCATGGAGTCAGGGTCGATGGGATAGCTTGGAGCCCAGAAACTAGACTTGATTCATTGCCTCCAATAATCAAGTAAGTTTAAAAATATTAAGTGCAGTATTTATTAATGTTCTTTGTTTTAAGTGATCTGAAGCCTTTGATCATAAGGACTTTTTTTTCCTCCACTTCCATTTTCCCCAATTTCAGTATTAGATATTTTAATATCGGCCATTATTTCATAACTTAGACTTATTATCTGAATTTGTGATTTAAATACGCAACATGGCAGTGATGCCTTGAGTATATGTTGGGGCCTGACTACAAAGCTCTTTACTTGAGTTTCACCTGAATCGTTTGAAGTCTACACAGATTCTTCACTGAGTTCACCACTTACTGAAAGTACAACTCTGTTGAAGTAAGTCAATTTGATTGAGTCATTAATGAACCTTACTGCTGCACACACAGGCCAATATCACATTTTCATGTTTGACAGTACATAAAACTGCAATTCTAATCCTTGGGCTTCAGTTTTTATGAAAACATTTGAAAAGAACAATTCCTTTTTGAGAAAAATCTTAACAATACCTGCTGAGGCCTTCTTCACAAAGGCAATATGTGTCAGGTTGTTTAATGTTTGTTCAAAAGACTAACCTCGCTTCCACAGATACCAAATCTAAAAGATATGCCTTCTTTTAGTAAACAATATAGTAGCCTTACTGAGCTAACCTAATTTTTTTTAATTAAGGGATAATTCACATATAGTGAAATTCTCAACTTCTGAGGGTACCATTTAACCAGTGTTGACATGCATACACGTGTATAACCCATATGCTGGTAATACATAACATTTCTGTCACTTCAAAAGGTTCTTTGTGCTCCTTCCCAGTCAATCCTTATACCCCATCTTCTGCTAAAGCAACCATTAATCTAATTTTCAGAAATTAGTTTTGCCTATTCAAGAACTTCATATAAGTGGAATCATACAGAATGTATTTTTTGTGCCTCTGTTGTTGTTGTTGAGATTTATTCATGTTATAACTACTGGTGATTCTTTTTATTTTTGAAAGGTATACCATTACATAGTATAAATACCACTATGTGTTTATCCATTCTCCTCTAAATAGACACCAGGGCAGTTTCCAGTTTTTAGCTATTATGACTAAAGTTGCTATGAGTACCCCTGTATACGGCTCTTAGTAGATACATGGTTTCATTTCTCTTAGGAGTAGAACTGCTGAATCAGAGGGTGGTTGAATGTTTTTTAACATTTTAAGAAAGTACCAGTTTCCATAGTGGTTCTACCATTTTATATCCCCACCAATAATCTAGATATGTTCAACTTGCTCTACCAACTCTTCAATATTGTCAGTCTTTATTTTAGCCATTATGGTTGGGACCACAGTGACATTTCCCTGATGATTCATGATTTTGAGCACTTTTTCATATGCATTCTATTTCCTATCTAAAGAATATTTGCCTACAACAAGATTGAAGATGTTCTCTTTTCTTCTAGAAGCTGTACAGGTTTTAGCTAACTGAATTTTGAATAACCCACACAACAGCACTTGTTAACATACGTATATCATTGTCAACAGCCAGTTTGCTGTTCATTTCCTTTTATATTAAAAAAAAAGGTGTTCACAGAATCTGGAGCTAAACGAGTCAGTCTCTGCATTCTCTAGCAGATGTTGAAAGCTATATAGTCTTCCATGGTTCTGCTTGGTGCCTGTTTTCCTGTCCTCCTTTTAATGGATATGCTGTATTGTTTCATCTTTTTTGTTGTTGCTTTTTGATAAGTGGTCTCAAATTTTCTTTAATTCTGCAAATATATATGATAAATTCAGAATATTAACCAGCCATCAATTTTAAAGACAGTATTTTTAGAACAAGCTGACAGCACAGTTTTGTTTTTAAATAAAATATATTTTTGTTATAAAACTATATATTTACTATATCAAATTTGGACTATACAAAAACGTTTTTAAAGGCCGTCTCTACATTCAGTATCCTATTTTTTTCATAAATAACTTTACACAATTGTGACTAAACTATATTTGTATTTCTTATTTTACTTTACTTTTATATATATATATGTATATATATTACAAAGTAAATACTGTTTTTTTCATGACTAAAGATTGATCTATCAAGATGACTGAAGTATAACTTGGTGTCTATCTTATCATCATTAACTTTTAACTTACAGCTAGAAAGAATCCATTCCTAGTGTTTTATCTTTAGCATTTAGTTGTCTCAGTTCTACTCTCTCTCTGTTCATCCCCACTTGCTGTTCTTTATACTTGCTGGAAAGTAACTCTTCACCTTACTTATGTTCTCTGAGGCTTTATGGTTTAATTAAGGGACGGTGTAAATACACTTACCACATATAAACTCAAGCAGCAAAGTTTGGAGAAAAGTGGAACAACACAAGGTTTGCCATAAAGTTGTGTGTGTCTGTGTGTTTTTTTCTTTTAATAAGATTCTTTCATTATTTATTTTTTTTTTTTAGTAAGTAATCTTTAACCCCTGTAAGTCCTTTGTTCTCTGATGTTTTTACTGAACTTGGCCTTACTCTTCTACTAATACTTTATAAACCTTTTTGCTTGAGATATTTCTTTTAAAAACCTTCTAAAGTAGCCTTTTTCTATTTTAGAAATGATATTTTGGAGAGAGATTTTTAAATGATTTCTTATGATGTAAGTATGAGGAGATCTACAGTAGGAGACCTCACATTAGTAATGTTCTTGTAGCAAGTCTGTTCTAAAGTTTCCTCTGAATGGGAAATATGAATACCCAAAACAGTAATGGGACAGATTCAAAGGAGAAGAATTAGGTAGATAAGCTTTACTTTTTAGTTTTTCTTACCTTTTATTTGTATGTTATGAAATAGAGCATACATGCCAAAAAGTGCAAAAAAAGTACATGCGCAGTTTAACATGACTGTTGTAAAACAAACACCCATGTAATATCACCCAGATCAAGAAATCGAACATGCCCAGCACCCAAGGTCCCCCCTGTGCCCCTCTCTAATCAACCTTCTCCCTTCCTCTTAAAGATAATTAATCTCATGATTATTATGACAGTCATTTTCTTGTTTTTTAAATAGTTTTATTAGCTATGTATGCATCCCTAAAACAATATAATTTTTCCTACTTAAGAACTTTCATATAAGTGGAATAATAATATCCTTTTTTTTGTCCTACTTTGTTCACTTAACATTATGTATGTGAGATTCGTCCTTTCTGCTTGTAGCTCTGGTTATTGATTTGTGTTGGTTTTGTTTTTTTACTTCCAGATTTTGTACTTCTGCTGCTGATATGAAAATAAGATTGTTTACTTCAGATCTTCAAGATAAAAATGAATACAAGGTATGTTCACAAATATAATTCATAACTCTTTATTTTAAAACATTATTTTTGCCTTTTTAATTGGATTTATCTCAATTTAAAATGACGTTTAATTAAAATATATAATTCGGGGCGCCTGGGTGGCTCAGTTGGTTAAGCGACTGCCTTCGGCCCAGGTCATGATCCTGGAGTCCCAAGATCAAGTGCCGCATCGGGCTCCCTGCTCAGCAGAGAGTCTGCTCCTCCCTCGGACCCTCCCCCCTCTCATGCTTTCTCTCTCTCTCATTCTCTCTCTCAAATAAATAAATAAAACCTAAAAAATAAATAAAGTATATAAAGGACTACAGATTATAAATCTGGTATCATTTAAATATTAGGTAGGCACAGCAAATGAGGGAGATTTAGAAATTCACATTCAGGTATAGTAGGAGTGTAATAGACATGAACACACATAGAGTTGAGAGTCAAACTTCAAGAGAACCAACGATCAGCGCAGCATATAAGGTAGGGTGGGGTTATAAAGCACTTAAGAGCACAGACACAGGAGCCAGACTGCCCAATTCTATCACGTTAAGAACAGTGTGACTGGTCAAGTTCCCAATTTCTTTGTGCTCTGTTCCTTATATGGGGATAATCATAGCATCTGTCTCATAGGGTTATGAGCATTGACTGAGGTAATTCCTATAAAATAGGTAGAACAATGTTTTGTACATAGTAAGTCCTATATATATGTTTTCTATTAGTATAATAAATAACCCTGTAAAATAAGAGAAAGACAAATACTATATGATCTCACTTACAGGTGGGATTTTAAAAAGCCAAACTCATAGAAACAGAGAGTAAAATGGTAGTTGCTGGGGGAAATGGGGAGATGTTGGTCAAAGAGTACCAAACTTCCAGTTATAAGATAAATAAGTTCTGGGAACCTAATGTGTAGCATAATGTGCATAGTTAGGGTTAGGGTTAGTATGGGTTATATATTTGAAAGTTGCTAAGAGAGTAGATCTTAAATGTTCTCACCACAAAACAAAAATGGATTTCTGGGTTGTTGTGATTATGGGCTTCTAATACTAACTTGTCTTCAGTGCTGGCAGTCACATTGAGGAAGTGATTAAAGACCTCATAAGGTGAAATCCATACTATATTTATTAGGCAGTGAGTGTGCAGAGCAGTAGGTATGAGTTAAAAATTTGAAGGGGCTCTGTTTTAGTGCAGTGCCCCTAGAAAGTTCTTCAAGCTTTAATTTTTATTTAAGCTTTATGTAATAAGAGAGGAGGTGAGATGAGGACAGGTACAGTAAAAAAGTATGTGTGTGTTTTTATAAGAAATGCATACTAGAAAAGAAAGATCAAGCTAATAGCAATGTGTTGAATGATCAGCTTCTTTCCAAGATAAACCTTCCAGAAAAGTGGGTGTATAAATCATGCTTTAAAAATAGCAGATTGCTTAAGAAATATTTATAGAAAAGGGAAGCATGCAGTGAAAGCTTCTAAGGCAGTGAAGTAAAAATATTAGGTGGAAATATTGTAGATTATTTTCCTGTATTCTTACTACCTTTTCCCCTTATGTCAGGTTTTAGAGGGCCATTCAGATTTCATTAATGGTTTGGTGTTTGATCCCAAAGAAGGCCAAGAAATTGCAAGTGTGAGTGATGATCATACCTGCAGGTATGTTGCTTATGTTAAAACCACATTTTTCAATTTTCATCCTAATTTAATGAGAATTGCATTATAAAAATCACAGAAAATTTAACTTCTGTATATACTCCATAAAATGTTGTAAAAGATACATACTTTATTTAAATTGTAAGCGTAGCACAAACGTGAGTTTCAAAACTGGTGACTTGAGTTCTGATCCCAGTTAATGGAAACTTCCCTCTCTGCCTCTTATTGTAGAGTTGTACATTTATGAAATGTAAATATATATTGTGTCAAATTCTCCAATATTGGGTAAGATCAATAAGATGATAAAAGGCAATTGCCGTATTGTCAAGTTATTTCACAGATCCTGTCTGATAAGTTAATGTTTAAAAATCAGTTGCAAATCTCATTTGCTAAAGTAAGACTCACAGGAAATTTCCTGTTCTGACAAATTTGGAAGTCTCTATATAAGGTTTTCTGTAGATGTAATGCACTTCAATATCCTGTTCTTCAACCCCACCCCTAGTTTGGAATGGATGAGATAGCTATGACATTTTTAATAGTGCCTAAAGCTGGAGAATATCACAAGTAAAGAGCAAGATAAAGAGCAAGAGTAGGAGGTAGAAATAAGCTGAGGAGTCAGGAGTGAAATGAGGGAATTCTATAGGAGTGCCAATTGCTTCATTTGCTTTAACAGTACTGTGAGGAAAAAAAAAAAAAAACATGGCTCTGCTATTTTACATAATTTTAATGTTTGATAAGACTATGACAAAATCATTAGTATTCATAAATACTTGTATACATATAAAACCATTAAATATGTATCCTTTCACACTGGAAGTAAAGCCACTGGCTACTTTTTAAATTTTAATCATAATAGCTCATCTTTCTAAAGTTATAGAGTCATAGGCCATTATTCTTTATGTACTGCCTGTTAAAATTTTCATGTCAAGGACATGAAAGATTTACATGCCATTAAGATTTTAGGGCCTTGAGTGTTACAAAACCAAGTTGTATAGAGAACTGAAGAGTGAATGGGACCATTTTTAAGGTAAAAGTTAGATTAGATCACTAGATATAAATAATGACATTTTAGTTCTCTAACTCATGGACTTTCCTAATCACAAGCATTTGGAATAATGAAACCTGAGAAGAGGGAAAATGAGTGTATTTGCAAGCCAAGGAATAGCCTGTGAATAGTGAACAATAGCCAGAGACCTGGGATTACATTCAGTGGTCTGATTACTTTTTTCTTGTAGTAGAATTTTGGGTTTTTGTAGACTAGTAAAATTGTCCTAAAATTTTAGGATTGACAAAGGGTTGCCAACTTTTTATTTTGTCAAGTAATAAGAATTTTAAAAGGTCTACTGCCTTCTATTATTACCATCATTTTATGAAAGTAAGAACTTTATTACTCTAAAAAGGAGAAAGGCTTAGCTTCAAAGTAAGTCCTTTAAATAAATACAACTTTTTTAAAAAACTTACTGTGTTGTCCCTGATTGCCTTATTTTGCTATGTGGTTGATGATGTTATTGTTCAGCAAATACTTACTCTCCCTCGCCCTTCCTATGGAAGGAGGAGATTTTCCTCACACCATTGGGCTTAGCCATGTGACTTGTTTAGGCCAACACAATGTTAGCAGTTATGATGCAAGCAGGTATTTAAACGATTTACCTGGTTTGTCTTAACCTATTGTCCTCTGTCTTCTATAAGATGAGCATGTCTAGATAGCTACTGGTCCCACAATGAGAAACGCATGGAACAAATATGGACCCATCTGGCATTAAGAAATAGAGCTTCCCACAGACTCATGAGCAAGAAATTTATGCTTATTTTTGTAAGCCACTGAGGTATAGGGGTTGATAACATCATTTTAGCAATAGCCGGGGAGCTAAATTTAGAATTCATCAGCTTAGTTCTCCAAACAGAGGTAAAGGACAGTTCTGATTGCCATTAAAGTCAAACCTCTTGGGCCAAAAGCAATATAGATAAGACTTTTAAAAGAAATAGCATAAATCGAGAAGTTTAAGGAAGAATAGTGGGTATCATACACTTTCATAGTAACAAAGGAAAGAAGGAATTCTGAGAAGACTACAAGAGAAAAACATTTCAGTATAACTGTCTTCATTAATTCAAAGTATAGAATTGCCAAGTTACTAATAAAGATACCACCCAAATGGCAACTACAGTTTGAGCAATGGAAATAGCTACTTATATCCTAGGAATCATTCCTATCACTATACTAAAGAAATGCCTACCAATTAGTTTGGGTCTGCATGTTTCACTTGTTCCCTTGGACAAATAAAATCCTTGTCCAATCATAGGCAAAGCCTATTTCATCTTGGGAGTAGTTTTATATGCAGGTGATACCATGCTTAAAAAATACATGATCAGTAGAATAACTAGACTGAAGGTAAACAAGAAACTATAGGATTTGAACAACAAACAACTAGACCTAACAGACATATATGAAACACTCCAAACACTTTCAGCATCAGCAGAATATACATTCTTTTCAAGTGCACATGAAACATTCTCCAGAATAAACCATATGTCAAGCCTAAAAACAAATCTAAATAAATTTTAACAGATTAAAATCATGCAGAGTGTCTTCTTTGACCACAGTGGAATAAACTAGAAGTCAGTAACAGAAGAAAAATGGAAAAATCTACGAATATGTGGAAATTAAATATCAACCTATAAACAAAGAAGAAGAAATCATAGGGAAATTAGAAAATACTCTGAGATAAGTAAAAATGAATACACAACAAAATTTATAGGATGCAGCAAAACAATGCTCAGAGAGAAATTATGTCTGTAAACACCTACATTAAAAAAGAAGGGGAAAAAAAAGAATAACTTGAATCAGTAACCTCAGTTTACACCTTAAAGGAGCTAGAAAAAGAACAAAAGAAACCCAAAGGTAGCAGAAGAAGGAAAATAAAGATTACAGAAGAGATAAACAAAACAGAAATAGAAAATTATAGAGAATCGATGACACCAAAAGTTGGTTCATATAACAAAATTGGCAAACCTTTGATTAGACAGAATGCTCCAGTTTAGTAAAATCAGAAAAAGTGGGACATTACTACCAACCTTACAGAAATAAAAAAGATTTTAAGAGTGTGTTATAAACAGTTACACACCAACAAATTCACCTAGATGAAATGGTAAATTCCCAGAAACACAAAAGTCCCAAAACTCAAGAAAAAGCAAGAAAATCTGAATAGACCTATAACAAAGAGATTGAGTCAGTAACCAAAAACTTCCCGACAAAGAAAGCCCAGGACAAAATGCTTCACTTGTGAATTCTACCAAATATTTAAAGAAGAATCAATACCAATCTCTCAAATACTTCTAGATAATAGAAGAGGGAACATTTTCTAAGTCATTCTATGATGCCAGCATTATCTTGATACCAAAGGCATCACAAGAGAACTGCAAACCAACATCCCTTACAAATATCGATGAAAAAAATCCTGAACAATATCTATTTAAAACTAGAAAGCTCTTAGAAGATAACATAGGGGCAAATCTTTATGACCTTGGATCTGGCAATGGTTTCTTAGATATGACACCAAAGGTGAATATAACAACAACAAAATAGATATAAATTGGACTTCATCAAAATTTAAAGCTTTGAGCATCAGAGGACACTATGAAAGAGTAAAAGGAACTCAAAGAATGGGAGAAGATATTTGCAAATCATAAGGGTCTCCTCCAAAATATATGAAGAACTCTTAAAATGAACATTAAAAAGACAAAAGACAACCCAGATAGAATTGCTGGGTCATTATATTGTACACTTAAAATTAATATAACACTATATGCTAATTTTGCTTCAATAAAATAAAGACAAAATGGACAAAGGACTTGAATAGACAGTTCTCCAGAAAAGATATAACCAACGAGTACATGAAAAGATGCTGAATGTCATTAGTCATTAAGGAGATGCAAATCACAAGCATAATGAAATATTGCTTCACACTCACAAGGATAGATAAAAACAAACAAAAGTAGAAAGTAACAAGTGCTGGGAAAAGTGTGAAGAAATTGGAACCTTCATGCTCTGCTGGTGGGAATGTAAAATGGTATAGATACTGTGGAAACATTTTGGCAATTTCCTCAAACAGTTAAACATGTGACCCAGCAATTCTACTCTGAGGTGTATATTCAAAAGAATTAAAAACAGGTGTTCTGGGGCGCCTGGGTGGCCCAGCCATTAAGTGTCTGCCTTCAGCTCAGGTCACGATCCCAGGGTCCTGGGATCGAGCCCCGCATCGGGCTCCCTGCTCGGTGGGAAGCCTGCTTCTCCCTCTCCCACTCCCCCTGCTTGTGTTCCCTCTCTCACGGTCTCTCTCTGTGTCAAATAAAATCTTTAAAAAAAAAAAAAGGTGCTCAAAGAAAAATTTACAAAGGAATATTCCTAGCAGCACTCTTCACAATAGCCAAAAGGTAGAAACAACCCAAATGTCCATCAACAAATGGGTAGATTAACAAAATGTGGTATATCCATATTTTGAAATACTATTCAGCTATAAAAAGGAATGAAGTACAGATACATGCTACAAAATGGATGAAACTTAAAAAACATTAAGCTAAGCAAAAGAAGGTAAACGTAAAATATTCTCTGATTCCATTTATATAAAATCTCCAGAATAAGCAAATCCATAGAGACAGGACACACATTAGTAATGTTCAAAAGCAAACATTAGTGGCCAGCAATAGTGGGGGTGGGAGGGAATAGGAGTGACTGCTCAATGGGTATAGTGTTCCCCTTTGGGATAATCAGAATGTTCTAGAACTAGAGAATGGTGATGGTTCCATAGCATTGTGAATGTACTAAGTGGCCCTGAATTGTGCCCTGTAAAGTGGTTAAAATGGTCAGTAAAATAAGTGAATAAAATGTCAATAAAATTTTTTAAATACTAAGCTTTATTATGTAAAATATTATAGTCTGTACAAAGGAATATTACATTACATACATAACAAAAGAGACTATATAATAGGAGCAGGATTATAATATGGATTCTTAAAATTTTGTACTAGAAAGAACAGAAGAAATATTTCTCTCTGACTCAGTACCAACTTAAAATAATTTTTAAAATAAATATATTTTGATCTATACATATTTTCTACTGTTTGACTTTGTCATTTCCAAGAGAGACACAATATTATAATTAGCTAGATTTATGGCCTTAGGGACATCTTTTCAAAACAATCTATCCCCTGAACAGGTTCATAAGAGTTATGTATTTTATTTAAATTGCTAAACTCTAAATCAGGATGAAGATAGTTCTTACTTATACTAGTATGTTAATCTATGGATTAAAAAATTGTCACTTGTTTATCTCGTTATAAAGAACAAATAATTGGGGCGCCTGGGTGACTCAGTTGGTTAAGCGACTGCCTTCGGCTCAGGTCATGATCCTGGAGTCCCGGGATCGAGTCCCGCATCAGGCTCCCTGCTCAGCGGGGAGTCTGCTTCTCCCTCTGATCCCCCCCCCTCATGCTCTCTCTCTCATTCTCTCTCTCAAATAAATAAATAAAAAATCTTTATAAAAAAAAAAGAACAAATAAATGTATTGAATAAATTAATCTATAGACTAGTTCTTTCAGTCAGCAAATAATCAAACATCTCCTGTGTACCAGGCACTGTGCTAGGTACTCAGTCATCACTGACTTATTTTTTTTTTCTTTCTTTCTTTGGAGTGTTGGGACGGTAGAGGAAAGAGGAGAGGAAGGGCAGGGGGAATCACTGACTTAGTTTTAAACCTGTGAATAATCATTTCAGAACAATTTCAGGCTTCTCCAAGACTGACAAAGGTATTTTATTTTGTATAAATGAATTACAATATTTTTTTTAATATTTATTTATTTATTTGAGTGAAATAGAGATAGTGAGAGAGAGCACAAGCAGGAAGGAGGGAGAGAAGCAGACTCCCCGCTGAGCAGGGAGCTTGATGCGGGGCTCCATCCCAGGACCCTGGGATCATGACCTGAGCCGAAGGCAGACGCTTAACCAACTGAGCCACCTAGGTGCCCAAATGAATTACAATATTAATAAGCAAAGTATTACTAAACATTTTATTGAGTGCTTTACTGTATGTTAACCACCACTCTAATTACCTTACCTATGTAAATTTAATTAATTTTTACAACAACTCTGAGATAAGTACTGTTTTATGCTCATTTTACATGATAGGGGTACTGAGAGGCTAAGTAATTTGTGGAAAGGGATAGAGCTGCTGTTAAGTAGAGGAACAGGCATATCAGGCAGTCTGGCCCTAGTACCTGCATTCACCTGCCTGAGTGACTATTTTCAAGTTTATTCTGAGAAGATGGTATTCATATCTAAAAATATTTTAGATCTTTCTTACTTCTCTATATTCTGTAATATAACTTCATTAATTCAAACTGTGAATCAGGGTGTTACTCATAGTCTGAAATGTTATAGAAGATGATAAATTTTATCTAAGCTTCCATGTAGTTTTAGTATTCTGTGATCTATGCAAGTTTATAAGAAAATCGAGTTCTCGTTTAAGTTAGCAGTTCCTTATCAGGCCTAATATCCCCCTTTTAAAATATTTTATAATGCCAGCTATACAGTCTTAAACTCATGAAAATATAAGCTATCAAAGTATAAAACCATCAGAAATAATTTTAGTACCTTAATTGTACTATACATTTCTATAAAAAGAAAACAAATTGTTATAGAATAACATTGCAGTGTGTGTATACTCAGTATACTTACGTATACTACATTAAGAAGACATAGTGAGATAGTCTTTGTCCCTCTTTACAATGAATAAAGTTGAATATGAGAAATATAAGATGACAGGAAAATGGAAGGCAGAGGCAAGGCTGCCAGTGCAGTTTCAGGGATATGGTTTGCATAAGGTACAATGTAAATAGTGCCATCTGGAGTTCTGCAGTGTCATAGCCCTGAGTAAAGCTATGGTTATTAGAATAAAACTCATGTCAGTAGTAATAGAAAAAAATGAAAGAGGGATATAACGTTTCAAAGTAGAAATAACACAAGACAAATTATAGAATGTCAAGTTGAAAAACTAAGGAAGGATAACATTCTTGCAAATCAGTCAGTTTTTATATGGATAATATCAGAATAATTCACTGTTGTGCCATGTGATGGAATACTAACAAAGGTTGCAAAAAGTATATCTTCTATCTTGAAACACCCCCACCTTTTGACGTATTTCTAAATTTCATTCTCATTTAATGAATCAATCCATTTAATCTTCAAAAACCTTATGTGGTAGGTTTTCTTGTTATTCCTTTTACGTAGAGGGGAATTCCAATTCCAATCTAGCTTACTCATTATGCTGTTTCTACTTTAACACTCTAAGTTTTAGTCTTTTTATATTATTGAAAAGGCAGATATTCAGATTACCTGTGTGTTCTGATCAAAAGCAGACATTATGTAGGGCTTAATAAAATGGATAGAAATGTAGTTAGAGTCATGTCTACAGAAGTGTTATCTTTTGCTTGTGAAGAATTTATAATTTTTGAGATACCTTTGCTAAAACATTCTAGTACCAGTTCTTGAAATGAAGATGTCATGTTCCTTCTTTATCCTTCATTAGCCCAGTTTATAGATGAGGAAGAAGAGTAAAGAGAAACAGACTTCTGTAGAGGATAAGGAAAATTATTCTAGAGGAGACCGCTCTGGCCTGTGCACTAATAAAGTATTTTACAGGGTCAGCCTTGTTTTACCGCCTTAGCATCATCACAGCATCTAGAAGGATGCCCTTGTGGCAGGTACTCAGTGAGTGGGCGAAGGAACGAATACCAGTCTGTACCTGTCACAGCATCTTGCCACCACCAAACAAAGCATCTAACAGGAGTTGTGTTTAAGAAAAATTCGCAGGTAAATCATGGCACTGCTAGCCATTCAGCCTTATGTTTGATACCATTTCTTTTGTGGTCCCTCATCGTGTCCACCATATTCAAATACATATGCATACGTACATAGACATGTATGTATATGCATATGCACAGGGAGATGTCAGTACCGGTGTTCATAATTATGACCCAGCATTATCAAAAGGAGGTTAAAATTATTATAATATTTGAGAAGTAAATAAGTGCATATTCATTTAGAAAAACTAATTATCCCATACCTCCAAAAGAAGGTAAAAATGGTATTTAAGTATTTGATAGGTTAAGCTTATTATTTTAAAAACTCACTAACACAGAACATCTTATTCCCAGTCAGTGCCAAATAACAGATGTTCTTGTATATTAAAAACAGTACTGTTCTGTAAGAACAAGTCAGATCAACAAGTATTTATTAAACATGTTTAGTATAGCCAACATTTAGTACTTTGGGAGATATAAAAGAAATAGAAGACCCAGTACTCACTGTAACTACAAAGAATGTCAGAAGTAAATCCCTTTCCCCGCCCCCAATAGTCTTTTTAAATATTAGATAAAATTTATGGTGAAGGAAAATTGGCTTCTAGAAACCAAGGAATTCTTAGTTTAAGACTAAAATAATAGAAACATGTAATGTGCTATTCATTTTGTCTATAAAACATGGGATATTAGTAGCTGTCATGTTCTAGCTGTCATCATTTTTAAAAAGAATGGGAGAGGGGTAGCATATAAAAAATAAGATTTTTTTTTTTTAGGAATATAATCAAATCATTGAATAAGGGAATACTAAATTACCTAAAATATTCACCAAGCCAGTTGTACTGTTTTTTGAAAAATTGTACAAGAGGAAAAAGAATGTTTATGAAATGTCTTCTGTGTACCCCATGCTAGCCAAGTTCTTTCCATATTACCATTGTTCATGTACATTTGATAGTCTTCAAAATCCATAGCTAAGATGGGGTGCTCCGACACCACCCCCACCCCAACGGGGATCACAAAATATGTGATTTATTTTAAAAATAGTCCTTGCAGGAAACAGAGAGAAGGGGACTGAGAACCAAGCGTTCCTTGGGAGGTTAATCCCTATTCAGGAGCAAATAAACTGTGCCTAAATAATTCCAGGTACAAAGTGAAATCAGGAGAGTTTATATTCTTTATTATAATGTTATGGTTAAATAATTGCAGAAATAAAATTCTCTGCTTATCCTCTAAAATTCCATGTAATTTTTGTAACATTTTGAATCAAGATCAATTATTGCACAGTTATAACAAGAGCTTTAAGAGTGGGATAAATAAAGTTTGTGTTGGGTTTGGTAGTAGTTTACCTCCAATGAATGGAATGTAAGGATTCTGTGTCTTTATAAGTACTATCCAAAACTTATACTAAAATCTGTTGATCACATTTGCAGACCTTTTTTAATTCAATGCAGTGAAATAGTCTGTTAATGCAAGATTATAATAGAGTAAAAGTTTTAAAGTGATGCAAGATTTTTCTAAATTTTTATGATTGTGTACTAGTCACACTATGTAATATTCAACTCTTTGTTCTCTCTCATGTCCCCTCGTAGATGAAATACAAAACCAGTATTTCATAAAGTGTATTACCGTATCAGTGATTGCAGTAATTTAAGCTTGTTTTATGTGGCCCTCGTGTGGTTGCAGTAAGTGAATTGTATAAATGAGAATCAGATCCATAAACATTTTTCAGGTTTATTTTGAAAGCTCGTTTATGTCACTAATAAGGACTACTTTCCCTCATTTACAACATAAGAGTCAAATTTTAGGTTATAAAATATATCAAAATTTTTCTTGGAAATAATGAAATGCTAATATTTCCTGGATAATATTACTGGTGTTTATGTTAGTTAAAGGGAAGGTCCTTTTACTCTGAATTCCTTGAAGATGAAATCATTATATATGATCTGTTTGAAAACTACCATATGGTATTTCTTTGCAGTTGAGAGTTTAATTTTGAGCTTTATTTTTAAATATGACAAAATTTCTCACAACTCCTATCCTTCAAAAATCTATCTGTCTATGTAAGTTGTTAATTATCCCCTGGGGCAGCCTCAGCTAGTTTCTCACCTCTGTGATGATAAACTTGTAGTCTCTGCTGAATTTGTTTATAATTTCAAGGAAACAAAATGAAGCAACGACATGTGAGCTTGTAAGTTTTTTTTTTTTTAAGATTTTATTTATTTATTTGAGAGAGAGAGAATGAGAGAGAGCACATGAGAAGGGGGAGGGTCAGAGGGAGAAGCAGACTCCCCGCCGAGCAGGGAGCCCGATGCAGGACTCGATCCAGGGACTCCAGGATCATGACCTGAGCCGAAGGCAGTCGCTCAACCAACTGAGCCACCCAGGCGCCCTGAGCTTGTAAGATTTTTTTAACTCTTCTAAGGCTTTGTGAAGATTTACAATAGTAGATTATTTTATGTATGGTATAGTTGGTTTATTAGTGTTATGTTTGAAACAGGCCTCCTTTGTCTCCCCTCTAAAACATCCACAGCCTTTGATTATTGACTCTATTTTTGACTCATTATTTTTTGTTATTGAAGGATCAAATAATAAGCAAATGCAATTATCTCTCATTTTCCTCCTTATAATTCTTACACTCAAGTCAATAAAATTTCTGGTAATCCTTTTCTTTTATCATTAATAGTAGTACATTAATACCACTTGCTTAGTAGTCTCTAGCATTTAAAAAGACAAAGCAAAATTAGGCTAATGTTATTTCTCAATATATGTGAAATACTGACACATACTGAAAGTACCCTATACAAAATTCTTCTTTTATACTATTATGCCATTTTGTAAAAAGCTTTTGCCCAGCTGACAAAGTTTATTTATTCACCACACTAACCTATCATACCCACTGTCAAGATTTGCCCATCTAATCCCTAGATTTGTGCCTTCAATAATGTGGTTTCCCACCTCTGAACTCCTTTTGCACCTAAAACCAGACATTTTAGCCCTAAATTACTTTATAATTTGTTTCACTTCTTCCTAATTCTACATTCACTTACTAAGGAAATATACTGTTTTCCCTTTTTTTTTTAAATTATCCAGAACGTAACGAGTGACTTAGCGATCGATTATTTGGAAATGGGAAGGGAAGATCTTCATTTTATTATCACAAAACTCAATGAAGAAAGTGTTTGTTGTCTAAGAATATTGGAAGACCCTTTCTTGCACCCAGTAACATTGTAAAGTACCTCCCGTTCCTTTTTTTTCTTGCTTTCATATTTAATTAATCAGTAGTGATTCATGTGATCCAGTCAAGTCTCTTAGAAAGATTACAGTGAGTATTTTTTGCTTTACTGGTTAGAGAAGGCCAAATGGATACAGATGTGTCATTTAATGTCATCCATTCCTTCTTTTTTCTGTGTTGTCAGAAACATTTGGTAGCAGAAATTTCCTTCTACAGTGAACTCCTTAACAGACAATGAGATGCCAATAAAAAAATGGAGAACGGGGCACCTGGGTGGCTCAGTCGGTTAAGCGGCTGCCCTCGGCTCAGGTCATGATCCCAGGGTCCTGGGATCGAGCCCCGCGTCGGCCTCCCTGCTCAGTGGAGAGTCTGCTTCTCCCTCTCCCTCTGCCTGCCTCTCTGCCTACTTGTGCTCTC
The DNA here is from genome assembly GCF_011800145.1 of Mirounga leonina. Classification (NCBI taxonomy): domain Eukaryota; kingdom Metazoa; phylum Chordata; class Mammalia; order Carnivora; family Phocidae; genus Mirounga; species Mirounga leonina. The sequence continues at coordinate 16,208,448 of NW_023270739.1, forward strand.
TGTTGAATAAATAAATAAAATCTTTAAAAAAAAAAAAAAATGGAGAACAAATAAAAAGAGCAGAGTATTACCCAGGAAATTTCCTTTCAAATCCTTAAAGGGAACATCTCCCTCTATTGTCAATTTAAAAGACCCTTGAGAATATCTAGGATATCTCCAGTATGCCAACACCCAATTTATGGGACCTTTTTATTGATTGAATAGGACAATTACATTTAAATACCATATGGTAGGGATACTTAATGTTCTGAAGAGCACTCAGCCTGAAATGAGGCAATAATTTTAACAATTAACTACCAAAAGTAAAGTGTAATTCATAATCTTAGATCTGGACAGCTCTCCATCTGTACATTTTACAGCTAAAATCTAAGAGTTCAACTTAGGACCACAGAGTTGGGAGGGCTGGAGGTGTTTGTTATAATTATAGTCAAACTGGGTCAAAACTGTCATTTATTTTATTTTACTTGAAGTACTATCTGTACTTTAGTGCTCTTTGATTTAATCTATAGTATTGACTTAATATGTCAGTAAATTAATTTTACCTTAAATCTTTTTCTTTGAAATTTCCCTTGCAAACATTTAAATAGGTATATGGTGTATCTCATATAGCTCCTGATTTTTGGTCAAGATAATTTAATTTGGGGGCGCCTGGGTGACTCAGTCATTAAGCGTCTGCCTTCGGCTCAGGTCATGATCCCAGGGTCCTGGGATCGAGCCCTGCATCAGGCTCCCCACCCCACAGGAAGCCTGTTTCTCCCTTTCCCACTCCCCCTGCTTGTGTTCCCTCTCTCTCTGTGTCTCTCTCTGTCAAATAAATAATCTTTAAAAAAAAAACATAATTAAATTTGACGTTATACTTCTATAATCTATTATCTTTCCATGTGCTTGATTATGTCTATTAAGAAGGCTATGAATCGGGCGCCTGGGTGGCTCAGATGGTTAAGCTTCTGCCTTCGGCTCAGGTCATGAACCCAGGATCCTGGGATCGAGCCCCACATTGGGCTCTCTGCTCAGCGGGGAGCCTGCTTCTCCTTCTGCCTCTCTCTCTCTCTCTCTATCTCTATCTCTTATGAATAAATAAATAAAATCTTTAAAAAAAAAAAGAAGACTATGAATCCTTACAGCTTTTCTTTTTTTGTGACATACCACTTCCCTGAAAAGTATGCTTCTGTGGTTGTAATTAACTTTAAGTAGTTTTATTCATTATAAACAAATTAATTAGCAATAAATTTGAAAATATTAATATGAATTTTCAAATTTATTATTTTTTTTTCCTGTTACAGTAGAAACTCTCTTATATGACATGGTCTAAACCTATAGTTCGTTAAATAATCAAAAAGTCAGTAAACTCAACCAACAAAACTAAAAGACAACCTACCAAATGGGAGAAGATATTTGCAAATGACACATCTGATAAAGGGATCGTATCCAAAATATATAAAGAACTTATACAGCTCAGCAGCAAAAAAAACAATCCAGTTAAAAATGGGCAGTAGACATGAAGAGACATTTCTCCAAAGAAGACATTCAGGTGGCCAACGGACACATGAAAAGATACTCAGCATTATTCAGCATCAAGGAAATGTAAATCAGAACCACAATGAGATAACACCTTACACCTGTCAGAATAGCTAAAATCAAAAACTCAAGAAACAAGAAGTGTTGGCAAGGATGTGGGGGAAAAGGAACCCTCATGCACTGTGGAAGACAGTATGGAGGTTCCTCAAAAAATTAGAAATAAAACTGTCCTACAATCCAGGAATCACACTACTGGGTATTTACCCAAAGAATATAAAAGCACTAATTTGAAAAGACATATGCACCCCTATGTTTATTGCAGCATTTTTTACAATAGCCAAACTATGGAAGCAGGCCAAGTGTCCATCAATAAATGAATGGATAAAGAAGATGTGTGTGTGCATGTGTATTTGTATAATATATATATTATACATGGAGCTAGAGAATATAGTACTAAGCAAAATAAGTCAGAGAAAGACGAATACCATATGATTTCACTCATATATGGAATTTAAGAAGCAAAACAAATAGGGCGCCTGGGTGGCTCAGTTGGTTAAGCAACTGCCTTCGGCTCAGGTCATGATCCTGGAGTCCCGGGATTGAGTCCCGCATCAGGCTCCCTGCTCAGCAAGGAGCTCACTCTCTCTCTCAAATAAATAAATAAAATCTTTAAAAAAAAAAAAGCAAAACAATTAAACGAAGTGGGTAAAAAGTGAGAGAGAGACAAACCAAGAATCAGATCCTTAACTACAGAGAACAAACTGATAGTTACCAGAGGGGAGGTAGGTGGGGGATGGATGAAATAGGTAAAGGAGATTAAGAATATACTTATCTTGATGAGCACTGAGTAATATATGAACTATTGAATCACTATTGTATACCTGAAACTAATATAACACTGTATATTAACTACATTGGAATTAAAATTTAATTAATTAAACTGATCTAGTCTAAAAATGTGAGTTAACTCAGGAAATCATTTTAAGAGACTGTCTATCCACCTTATTTTAATATACAACATATGGATGAAAATTTACCAATGTGCTAATTGCCGATTTTTTAATTTTAGACCAAGACCTTTATTTTTCTGTAATTTATGAGTCTGTTGATGAGCACTGGACCTTTTTTTGCATGAACCACACCCATAATAGTGTCTATAGTGAAAACATTTGCTAAGTATTCTTAATTCAAATGTATCTAGACTTTTTACTTTGATTGCTTAATCTTTTGTAACTGACACATCTTCCTAATTTAAGAGCAATTTTAAATTAGAAATTTACCTTTAGTTAGTTGCCATCAACTTAGTTTCATTGAAATAGCTCTTTCACATTCATATTCTATCAGCTTACATAATACTTACTGTGTAATTATACTAATAAATAGGCATGGGTTTTACACCCCTTACAGTGGTTTACTAAGCAAAAAAAAAAAACATATTCCCTCTTGGTAAGTCTACAACAAATGTACATGTGAGCTTATTAGAAAACAGCCTTCTTATTCCTGTCAATTCTACAGAGGGAAAAAGGAAGAATCTGTCAGAAGGAAGTCAGTTAAGAGCTTTGACTACACATTGTATTCACAACATTTTAAAATTTGTGCAAATTAATCCATACATAGATACGTGAAAATAACATAATATGCAAGAAAAAGGGGAGGATTTGAAAAATCTGCCTTACAAGTAAGACCAACTGAAAAGTTGCACATTTTGCCAGTCAAGTAATTGTTTTTGTCGTAAATTTGTCAGAGAAAGTGTAGGTTTTTTTCTGTTGGTAATTAAAAGAAATATGAGAGGAAAAAAAGAAAAATAAGGTACGATCAGTCTGGAAAACTATTTGACAATACCTGCTAGAGTTTAACATATTTGTAAGCTATAATCCATCAATTCCATGCTCAGGTATATACTCTGCAGGGGTGGGTGGGTGTGTGTTTGTGTGTGTGTAGGGGGAGTGGGTATGTGTCTGTATTCACTAAAAAACATACAAGAAGATTTATGGTAGCATTATTAACAATGACTATAACTGGAAACAGCCTAAGTGTCAACAGTATAAGTAAATACATTACAGTGTACTTAATTAATGGAATACTATCTATATAGCAATGTGAGTGAACAAAGTACAACAACATGCAACAATGTTAGTAAATCTCACAAAATCTAATGATAAGTGAAAGGTGCCAGACCAAGAAAACACATACTATGTGATTCCATTTTATGATGTTCAAATCAGGCAAAAGTACACTATGCTGTTAGAAGTCAGGATAGTAGGTGCTTTTTGTGAGAAAGCAAAGAAGTATGATCAAAAGGAAGCCTGGGATGACTTTTGGAGTTCTGGAAATACTGTTTCTTAATTTGGGTGCTATTCTCTCTGAGCTCTATGCTTAAAATTTGTGTGTTTTTATGATGTATGGTGAACTGCAAAAAAATTATCCAAAAAATAAAAGAATGTGATTTTATCTGATGGAAGTAATATTAACTAGATGAGCCATGAAGTAACGACAGAAAAATGAGTTGAGCTCTACAAAAGGATTTGAGAAGAACTTAATTATGGAATCTATCAAAAAGGGAAATAAGACTTAACAACTTAAAGTGTACCATCTGTAGCTTATTTAGTTATGATAACTCATTTCAGCCCAATTTGTTGTATTTTGCGTGCTTAGTACTTAGATTATGCAACCACTGAGAATTATTTAATAAGCATATAAATATAAACCATAAATCACTTTATCCTAGTCCTGTAAAGTAATCTGGATCACCCTCCTCATTTTTAAGTCAGTTTTGTTTTGTTTTTTAAGCATCAAGTTCTGTCAGGATAAAATACTGTTTAAAAATTAGACTAAAATTTGGTTCATTGGACCAAATTAAAATACACTTCATTAACTGACCTGTTTTTGTAGAATATCCTTATTCATAATTTCTACCTCTTTGGTTTTCTTCATTTGAAAGAAAAAAAATCATGAAAATATTCTGATACATATTTATTCAATTTATATAATAGCAAACAAAAATCAAATACATATTAGAATAAGTTCAAAAGAATGGAGCCTTTAAACCATTCTCTCATGAGACTCACTGAATTTGCAAGACATTCCTACTATTTCAATAGTAGTAAAATATATGCTATCCCAACACTTTATTATGCAAGAGGAATAGAGAAGAAAGAAATAATCAGTTGCCATAATTAATAATCTTATTCACTGAGGGAAGTGAAACACAATTGCACAATTGTGATTCCCCTCTTCAATGAAATTTTAATTGTTTCCCTTGTATAGTAAATATAGATGAAAAGTTGATTTGGCAAGAGAAAAGAGTATGCTTCTAAATTATTTAATCAAGTAGATAATCATTTTGAAAAACACTTGTGTTAGTTTATATGTAACTGATATTTCATGATTGGAGACCCTATAATTTCTACATGGGAGAAAAAATATTTGCAATAATGTGCTTTGGCACAGAATAGTAGCATTGTTCAATACATGTGTCTACTGTTTTTGAAGTAAATCTTTCCCTATACTTTAAACATACATTCCTTAAGTTTGTTGAAATTGTTTTATAGTCCCTACTGAGATATGAACTATAAACCCTAGAAGAAAAGGTCTAAGCATTCTAATGAGCTGTCTTAATTCTTAATTTAAATTTTTAAAGACCAGAATTCTGTGGGTGCTTTGCCAACCACTCACCACTTCTGCCTCCTGCCATGCTAACTCTACCATATTCTGGACCAGTGAGATATAACTGGCTGAGTGTGAAGGATGAACTGGACAACTAGCAGTCTGGGTGGGGGAGTAGCACTGCTCACAGTAGAGTGCCATTATTGAGATTTCTAAGTCTTGATCTCTACTAGGAGGTTGGGAAAGAAATTGAGATAGAAAGCCATGTCAGTGAGTAGCTTGGTCCTTGTTACTATGGATTTGTAGTATTAAGGAGAGGAAGAATAGGAGGAACCAGGTATCTGTTCCTTCAACCAACATTTAATCTGGTTTAATCTGGTAGCTTTCAATCAAGGCCACCTTTGATAAGGAGAATTGGGGAAGTGAGCCAGATCAGAGAAGAATAGGATAAGAAGTAGCCCCTGGCATGGAAAGCCAAAAGCAGAAGGAATAAACAAGTATGGAAATTATCTCCCTAAATTCAGATCACATCACCTCATACTAGCTTCTTTATGTGTTATTTTGAAAAATGGGAGTATTGGGGGATGTGTGTGTGTGTGTGTGTGTGTGTGTGTGTTAAGCACCCCTGGCAGCAATTGTTATTGAAATGACTACTGAAGTAGGAATGCAACCTATTTAGTGAACTGGAAACTTGAAGATTCTGCCCACAAAATAAAGATTATATGAATAATTTAATTTGGTTACTGTGTTGCAGTGTTAAATTAGAAAATGTGACTTTTTCCATAACTGAGTATGGTAAAACTTAAATTCTTCATACTACTTTCACATTTTCTAAAATAATTATGTTAGTTTTTTTTTTAAACATATACTTTAGGTATAAATGTCTATATATTATAATCTCTAGTTAATAGCTTTGAATAAATTCATGAAGTATCATTTTTTTAGTAGTGATATAGCAAAAATATTTAACATTGTATTCCTATTCTTTTATTAGGATTTGGAACTTGGAAGGAATTCAGACAGCTCATTTTGTTCTTCATTCCCCTGGAATGAGTGTGTGCTGGCATCCTGAAGAAACTTTTAAGGTTGTTATTTATAACTTAGCTTTCTTTTATTAAGCTGAAAAGACATATACGTGTGTAATACATGCATATATAGAGGAGAAAAATCTATTACTTTTTCCACCTCAGAGACTCTAATTGTCAGAAATGCATTTGGACTAGTCTAGAATTCTGTAAGTTAAAAACTCTCTATAATTAAGCTTTTATTTTACAGCCATCAACCATAAATGACATTTTTCAGAGCACATTTTTCCTGCTCTTTGGTAGATTGCAATCTAAAAACAGATGCCCAGCCTGTCTAGTAGCAGTATTCATTAAAAAAAAAAAAAAAGGTTAAAATCCATGCTTGAAGCCATAATATGTAAACAGAAAGCATCTGTGGCATAAGGCAAATTTGAGCTAGCTGCAGTGGTATTCAACTCCTATTCAGAGTAGAGCTTTCTAAAATTCTAAAAATACACTGCAAGTTATTATCAATTGACCTTAATTCTTATTTCATTGAGAAGATAGGACTCATTCAACAAGTGTTCTGTCATTTGCCAGTATCTGCTCTTGGGCATCACTCTATTTTATCTTTCCCCAGAAGCTAAGAAGTTACTGTGTTCATCTTGTTAAAGTTAATTCTTTAGCTGTGTAGATCTCATGCCAGTTCCCTAGGCATCTTGCTTTTATAGCTGTCTAACGTCTTCATGTTTCTCCATTGACTCTTTTCTGTCCTCATACTTGCACAAAAAGATAAGCTTGATTAATTATAGCAAACACATAGTACCAAATATGCTTGGCCCATTGTCAGCATTTCATGTTAGCTCACTTAATCCTCATGGCAACCTTATGAGATAGCAACTGTGATGACCCTCATTTAACAGATAAGGAAACCATTTCTGTCACTTCTATCTTGAAACCCTGCTCACTTGATCTTTGATGATGCATTATTCTAGTCCTCTTGAGCATCTCTGCGTGTATCTTCCCTTTTTCCTTCTCTTCCAACTTTTCTTTCACCATGTGTTTGTCAATTGTTGGCAGAGGTAGTTCTCTCCTACACTGTGCCCTTTAGGTGTAAGAGAGGATAAAAGAATGAATAAAGCCCCTGCCCTTAAGTTATACAATTACTGGCTTATAAGGAAGAAAAACATGTAAATACAGCAACACAGATTTTAAGTGTTGGAATTAAAAAATCTAGTAAGTAGACCCATGACATAAAAAAGGATTAATCAGGGCGCTGGGGTGGCTCAGTTGTTAGGCATCTGCCTTCGGCTCGGGTCATGATCCTGGGGTCCTGGGATCAAGTCCCACAAAAAGGATTAATCAGATCTGCTGATAGCCTTCACAGAGGAGGTAATCCTGAGCTGAGATGTCCCAGACTACGTAAGTATGTTCTCTGAGCCTTGGGATACCATGAAACCTTGTTTCAGGCATATTGGATCTTTCATCAGTAGAACTGTACACTCTGTATATATGCATGAGTAAAATTTTCCTATTTATTCATATTAAATATGTAGGGATTGTTCCACGTATAAGTATTGTTTTTGAAGGCAGGTCCTATATTTTATTTTATGCAAGATTTCTCCCCTGTAGCAGTGAGTCTACGTGAAGTATAACAGGGATTCTACCTAAATGTTAATATCACCATGTATAAATACAATAGGCTAGAGAGAACAAACGAAGGCAGGGCAGTAGGAGAGGGAGAGAGAGAATTTTTTTTTTTTATTATTTGAGAGAGAGTGAGAGAGCAGAAAACAAGCAGAGTGAGAGAGAGAAAACAAGCAGAGTGAGGGGCAGAGGGAGAAGACGACTCCCCCACTGAGCAGGGAGACCTATCTGGGGCTTGATCCTGGGACTCCAGGATCATGACCTGAGCCGAAGGCAGACGCTTAACTGACTGAGCCACACAGGTACCCCAGAGAGAGAGAATCTTAAGCAGGCTCCATGCCCAGCACGGAGCCTGACACGGGGCTCAATCTCCCAACCCTGAGATCATGACCTGAGCTGAAATCAAGAGTTGGACGCTTAACCAACTGGAGCCACCCAGATGCCCCAAATAGGCTACTTTTTTAAATCTGTGACCTAGATGAGAAATGAGAACTTTTCTTATAACTTCTATCCCAAAACTTGTATCTTAATGCTTGTGATTCAGGTCCCTTTCCTTTATATGCTTTAAGTTAATTTCTGTTTTACTTCTGTATATCATTAAAACTCCATCCCACCCCACCTCCTTTTTTTATTGTTTCCATGACTTCAGAATGTTTGGAAGTCCCTACTGTAGATCACATACACTCAAAATCTGAAATTACTTTTGATGTCTTCCTTCTATATATGCAAACTTTTCCAGGTTTTTAATTTTTCCTTCCCTAGGAACACATTACTAGAACACATTCCTCTGCATTAAGGTGCATTCTTCACCTTTCTTTTCCCACAAGTAACTCCTACCAAGGCTTAGCTGTTTCAAAGGTTTTGGCTCTCCACTCTTTGATTTTTCTTAGTTAAACTAATCTTAAAATACCCATTTCATCATGTCACCCCTAAACACAAAAACCTAAAATACAGAAAGGCGACACAGAAGTGATCTCGAGCAATTAAGATCTTAAATCCAATTAACCACAATTGGAACTAGGATTTTACCAGGTAGTCATAACAGAACCAAGAGTTTAGGATGTCATAGAATCAGAGAATTGGGACTGAGGATATCTGAGTCTCTGACTCTAAGAGAGTAGATTGCTGCTAAATCAAATGAGTTATAACAACCGACACTTGTTGAATGCTTTCTGAGCTCCGGGGACTGTGCTCAGTATTTTACATGTGTTCTCTCATGTAATTCTCACAAAACACTCTGAGGTTGGTGACATTTTTCTATCCATTTTATAGATAAGAAAACTGAAGCACCAAAAGGTTAATAAGTAATTTGCCCAAGGCCACACAGTCACAGATTTGACCTTATTCTGGTTCAGGTACTAGTGTTCTGTGCTACAAAAGCTATATCCCCTCTTAATTCAGTGCATATTCTGTTTATGGTTTTGGGAAGTCCTAAAGGAAAAATTCCCCTGTAAACTTTTTAGCTCCAGCAGTTCCCAAACTTTTTTACTCTATCTGCTTTCAACCAAAAAAATAAAAAAACATCGATCATCACAATTGAGCACAGTTTAAAAAAGATAAATAACAGAACTGAGTTTTCAATCTGACTTCAACCTATAATAATAGCGAATGTTTTGTGCTATGACCATTCTAAGTGCTTTACGTGTATTAATTCATACCATACTATGAAATAGGTGCTGTTATTAGCTCCATTTTTACTGATGAGAACTTAATGCACAGAGAGGTCATTTGCTCGAGGTCATACAGCAGAGCTAAGACCCACCCAAGCAGTCTGGCTAACAACAGCTGCATTCTAAACCCACCTGCTTTATTGCGCCTCCTAATTTAGGACCTAGGACCCAGATGGACTTTGCCTGTCCCCAATCCATAATTTATACCTGAAATCCTTAAGATTTTTTGAGTCAGGCTTAAAATCTCAAATATTTTTATTAGTTCCTAGCGACGCTTCCTTGGTCTCCTCTCCTCAACTATATATTAGCACACCAAACCATTCACCGGTCTTCACAGTCTAGCTTGTAGTAAGAAATACATGTGCTCTGTAGTCAGACAGACCTAGGTTCAAGACCTGAGTGCAGATACAGGCTCTGCCACAGGCTAGCAGTGAGACTTCAACAAGTTACTTTTGTCACTCCACACCTCAGTCTCTTCTTCTGAAAAATGGGATTAATGATAGTAATATTTTCATACAGTGGTTATGAGGATTCAGTAAGGCAGGGCATGTAAAGCTCAGTGTTGCATTTGTTTTTGTTGTATAACATGTAACTGATCTGATGTTATTCTTAGTAGAATTAGTATTATTTTAACATTCTGCCTGTTAGAGAAAAGTTCTAAATTCTACCTTTTCTATTAAGAATCCCAAAATTGGAAAGACTACCAATATTCTACTTATATTCTAGGGTCATTTTTTTTTTTCATAATTCTCTTCTCTAGATGGGAAATTTCTTGGTATCAAGGATCATCTTTTACTTTTGACTTCTGTGGAAATTAGCATAGTATTTTGCATAAACATGTGTATATAGTTGATCTTCATTATTCGCAGATTCTATATCTGCAAGTTTGTCTACTCACTGAAATTTATTTATAACCCCAAAATTAGTACTCATGGCATTTCACAGTTGCAGACATGCACAGAGCAACAAGAAATTCGAGTCGGCTAAGATGCACATTTACAGCTAAGGCTGAATGAGGCCAGTGCTCTGCCTTCTTGTTTTAGCTCTCATACTCTAAGCAAGTGTCCTCTTTGTGGTCTATTTAGTGCCACATTTTTGTGCTTTTTGTTGATGATTTCACCATGTAAAATGGCCCCCAAGCATAAAGCATTTAAGTGCTAAAGTGCAGTCTAGGGTTCCTAAGTGCCATAAGGCTGTGATGTGCTTTATGGAGAAAATAATATGGTATTAGTTATTCAAGCATGAGCTATAGTGCTGTTGGCTCTGAGGCTTGTTTTTTGTTTTCTTTTGTTTTTAAGATTTATTTATTTTATTTTAGAGGGGGCAGGGAGGGGCAGAGGGAGAAAAAGAGGAACTTAAGCAGAGTCCGCACTGAGTGCAGAGCCTGATGCAGGGCTCAATCTCAAAAACCTGAGATCACACCTGAGCCAAAACCAAGAGTCAGGTGCTTAACCGACTGCTCCACCCGGGCACCCCAGCTGTGAGTTCTATGTTAATGAATCAGTATAATGAAACACGGTATCTTTAAAAATACATAATACCAGATTATGCATTGGTCAGTTGACAAAAATGTTATGCCCAGAGACTCACAAGAACCCAACCCTTTATTTCCTCTAGGATCAGTGTTCAATATTTACTAATTCCTTGTTTGCAGCAATTTAATAGGCTCTAACTACTATGAATAATAAGACTCAACTGTGTGTGTGGGCAGTGGGGCAAGGTGGAGGTAGATGCTCAGTAAATGTCTCTTAGATAATGAATAATAGAATGACTGCCAGTAGTCCTAAGCCAGACATGATCTGTCTTATTAGAAGTAGTAACAATACTTTAATGGTGTTTTATGGGTTTAGGAAAATACAGTTATGTACAATATCACATTATAGCCATATGGTAACATTTTGAGTCTGATGTAATTATCCCACATTTCACAGGTAGGAAAAAAGCAAACTCCAGGTCATTCAACAGATTAGTAGAACGCAGGATTATTGACACTGTCTCTCATTCTTTCCAGGCTACCACTGTTACTTCACACCTTCAGGAATGTTTTCATATAACCAGAATTAGGAAGTAAGAACTTTACAGAAAATGTAGAGAGTTTTTAAACCATTTTATTTGGGCAACAACTACTTATCTATTCATAGCAATCTCTTTACCTTAACTCTCACAAATGGGTATCCTAATGCCTTGCTTCTTTGATTCTAAGAAATAAATTTTTTCACATGTTAATATTTTATAAAATTGAAATTTATCTTATGATTATTTTTGCATTGATAAGATATTTCTTAGAAAGGAAGGGAAGGAAGAAGAGAGGGATCAGGGAAGGAAGGAAGGAGCAAGCTCATTATTCAACATCTTAAATCAGTAGTATTTTAGAATAAAGGAAATATTGAAGTAAGAGTAACTACTATATATTGAGTGGCTGCTTTGTGACAAGCATAGTACTGGGTGCTTTACATGTATTACCTTTTTAAGATTTTATTTTTTTTAAGTGATCTCTACACCCAACATATCGGCTCAAACTCAAAACTCTTGAGATCAAGAATCACATGCTCTACCAACTGAGCCAGCCAGGCACCCCCCTATAATACTCATTTAATCAACACAACAATGCTGTAGCTATTCTTATCCTTATATATACATTTTAGAAAGAAGAAAGCTGCCAATCAAGGACTTGTAATTTGACCAGTCATTTAGCTTTTAAGTGGAAGAAGCAGCCTTGCTCCCCAGGCCAGTCTGTGCTCCTTACACCATGCTGCCTTCCATTCTGGAAACAATCTCACGACAAATGAGGATGTGTAACACATAATATAGCTCTGTTGAGAAATACATACTTAGCTATCCTTTCTAGACACATAACTTAAAGCTGTAACTTTTCCCAGAATGATTCTTTGGACTTATTATTTCCTAGTAACCATATATCATCATTTAAAATTGTACTCAACTTTCCTGAGTCTTTCTTTCACCAGTTTTCTGTAAGTTTTTTAATATTTGACAGAGATTTTTACATAGGCTTCACCTATTTCATTTGCGTTTGATGTCCCATTTGTAATATATGCAAATGTTTACATGTTATATATAATACTGAATTACTGCCTCAGATTTGGCTAGTGAATTAGGTGAATTTTTTTTTCTGTCTTACAGCTGATGGTTGCAGAGAAGAATGGAACAATCCGGTTTTATGATCTTTTAACTCAACAGGCTATTTTATCTCTGGAATCAGAACAGATGCCATTAATGTCAGCCCACTGGTGCTTAAAAAATACCTTCAAAGTTGGAGCTGTTGCAGGAAGTGATTGGTTAATTTGGGATATTACTCGATCCAGGTATTTCCTTAGCAACTATCTGTTGCATACCCAAAAAGTCAGTCACTATTGCTAAATGATCCACAGAGCCTCTCTTGTATACCTGAGCCTCACTATAGAGCAGAAACAAGTCTCTTGAAAAGGACCAGAGCTGTGAGTTTTTACATAACAGAGATAGATGCCCATGCTTTGCAGATTTACTTTGAGAGTAACCCAGGAAGAACAATGCAAAGTAAAAAATCTTTGATCTAAGCAGTGTTTATTTATGTTAAAAAAAAGAGAAAAACATTGACTCTGTTGAATGATGGTGTCCTGTAACGGTTCTAAATCATGTCTGTGTCTCTATCATGTTTCATCTATGTTAATCCAGTGCTTATTTGGAATTTTGTCACAGTTTAAGTACATTGGGCATTGTGTCCTTTAAAGAAAAAATACCGTTTAAACCTTAATTTAAGTTCCTCTACTTGAGACCAGCACATAAATTCATAAAATACAAAATGTTACCTTTTAGTTATCCTCAAGATAAGAGGCCTGTCCACATGGATCAAGCCTGCTTATTCAGGTAATGTACCATTTTTGTTGGAGTTATATTTAATTTTTTGAATTTGGTTATTTCGTCACATGCTGTGCCACTATCTCGAATACTTTCCCAGTCCTCTCCTTTCCACGGAGGTGTTGGGGGTGTTTTGGCGTTTGTTTACTGATTGTTTGATAAATGGTTATTTTGCTTTCCTAACTAAGTCTTTGCTTTTGTCTTTTTGTCTGGGTGAGGGAGTGATTCATTTTCTTTGAAAATTTTATAAAATACAAAACATATTGCCATTCCACTAATACCTCTCCAACAATTTGTATTATATGCTTCCTTATATTTTGTTCTGATAGATGTAAAATGTAGGTGGGCCCATGTTTATGCATATAAACTTCATTGTTGTACTTTAAATGAGAACACACTATATTATGTATCTGACTTTTTTTCTACTTAATATACATGTCTACCTTGTTCTTATTGACTTTTGTGTAATATTCCATTGTATAATGTAGTCATTAGGGTGCTTTTAGCTTCAAGTAACATGAAAACTTACTAACTAAGACTAAAACAAGTAGTACATTTCTTATATGCTGTATTTCATCAAATCTAAAATACCCCCAATAAACTTATAGGACTTGGGGACACCATCATTTTTTGTACAACTTAGAAAAAAATATATTCAGGGGCGCCTGGGTGGCTTAGTCATTAAGCGTCTGCCTTCAGCTCAGGTCATGACTCTGGGGTCCTGGGATCGAGCCCTGCATCGGGCTCCCTGCTCCGCGGGAAGCCTGCTTCTCCCTCTCCCACATCCCCCTGCTTGTGTTCTCTTTCTCACTGTGTCTTTCTCTGTCGAATAAATAAATAAAATCTTTAAAAAAAAAAAAAGAAAAAAATATATTCAACAAAATGTAAGATGCCATAGATTGTAAGATGCACTCTGATTTCAGAAATGTGAGCACATCATAGAGACGTGATGGCTTCTGAAGGAGGCAGTCTCAGGATTGGCTCAGTAGCTCACCAGTGCCAACAGGAGTTCAGCCCTTTCCCTCTGCTGTCCACAGTGCCGGGGCTTCGGTTCTATAGCTTCACAGTTACAAAATGACTACCAGAGTTCCAGGCGTCATAGCCTCATACGAGCTTGTCCAAAGTAAGAGGAGGAGAAGGAGCACTCCTCTTTTATTAGGGATTGCTATCATTGCCTATCATCCGTCTGGTCAGTCACACTGTCAGAAGGTAGTTGGGGTTCCGTTAGCATGGAAAAAGGGCAGAAAGGCTGTTGGACAGCAACTAATAATGTCTGCCCATATTAACCAGACTTTAGCCTTTTCTTTCTTTTTTTTTTTTTAATCAACAAATCCTTTCTTTTTTTCATATATCTTCCCCACTGTACTTATCATAGTGCTAGGCATGTCGCTGGAGCTATATTAACACTTTTTGTTTCATTAATGGTATTTCAATGTCTAGGATATCTTGAAACTTAAATATTCAAATATCTAAATATTCTAGGTGTTTAAATGCATGAATTTATCACTAATCTTCTAACAAATGTCAATAAGAACATTAATTTTTTTAATGTATTGCACTGTGAAATATTTTATATTTGTCTGATGCCGTGTTTATATCCCCCACCACACTGTCAGCCCTTTGGTTATAAGAAAGGAACTGCTAACCTGTGTAACTTTGGAACTTAACAAAGTGGCACATTGCAAGCATTTAATAAATATTCACAAAATGAGAAAATATTTATAGCTAACTTCCCTGAAATATCCAGTCCAGTTGTAAAGCTGTATTAACAAATTTAGACTTATAAAATTATTGGTTTTGTGCAAAAAGAAATAAATTGTTTTAGAAAAGTTTGTAGTTATCTCTAGGATACTATGGGTATTTTTGTCTTTTCTTAGGTGGTCCACAATTAATGAGAACTTGTTTGCAACCACTGGTTATCCTGGCAAAATTGCAAGCCAGTTTCAGATTCATCATTTAGGACATCCTCAGGTAATTTGGAGTTGTTTTATGGCATATGTGTTTTTAAATTTGTGTTTTCTACTTTTCTACTCATAGCCCCCAAATCTGTAATGTAACTAAAGACATTTGTGAATGTCTTATCTGCTTATATTGGAAAGAGAAAGCATTTTTTGGTGTTTAAATCACCAGTGGTAACAGACCTTTTTGCCAGTATTCATGTAAGAAGCATTTTATTTCTTTTTTATTTCCTTCTTCATTTAAACATAATAATTTTACTCGCTTGCTTGGTTTAGGCTACAAAAATGTTTGAGTCTAAGCTAAACCAGTTTACTCATAGAGTATTTGTATCCTTCATTCTAGCCCGCTGCAGACAAATAATGTGTATTTCACCTATGAGGGAGCATATTTTCATTCTATTTCCTCTGTGTTAGCCAAAGACAATTTATCAATGCATTTCTTATTTTTGTAGGGTAGTTTTTACTTATTAACTTTGGTGATTTATTAAGTTTCTGTAATTCTTCACGTATTTTGTAGCCTGTCCTCATTGGTTCTGTAGCCGTCGGATCTGGCCTCTCCTGGCATAGAACTCTCCCACTGTGTGCAATTGGAGGAGACCACAAGCTATTGTTTTGGGTAACTGAAATGTAAAACAAATTTTCTGTGTACCTTAGATCCATAAACTTTGTATTTTTAATACATATTTTGGAGAATTCCTTATTTTTATATCAAATATACTGTAAGCTCTAGAAATGTCCCATTTGTTGCTTCTGTTAAATAAAATGTTAATGGTTTGAAAAATCATTTTCCTGCTCTGTTCTATATATGTGTATATATTCATACATAACACATACATATATTTTTCTAAATCATCTTTTAAGGCTATAATTGACTCAGCAGCTCTAGAAAAGAGATGACTAGAGAAACATATATATTTGTGATTTTATCACAGGATTATCCAAAGTATATCCTGTCCTCTATACTTCAAATATATGCTGTTTTCCTAATTCTCAGAGACACAAACATTTACAAAAGGAAGACAAGGTATTTCCTTTCAGTGTTACTCTGGAAGTGGTTCAAGGTATATGTGTGGGTGTATCCATTTTTGTTAGCATTCTGTATGTGTAAGGGTCTTACAACTTCCTCAGTAATAATAAAAAATTATTATTCAGTTTAATATAAAGAATGATTTTCAGGGGTGCCTGCGTGGCTCAGTCAGTTAAGCATCTGCCTTCGGCTCAGGTCATGATCCCAGGGTCCTGGGATTGAATCCCACATCGGGCTCCCTGCTCAGCGGGAAGCCTGCTTCTCCCTTTGGCTGCCACCCCCCTGCTTGTGCTCTCTCTCTCTCTCAAATAAATAAATAAAATCTTGTAAAAAAAATGATTTTCAGTTTCTTAAAAATGTGACTGATTTACTCAATCCTGTTTACTATATGCCAATTTTGGGGGGGAGGGGTTGTTTTTGTTTTATTTTTAATTTTTTTTTTTTTTTAAGATTTTATTTATTTGACACAGAGAGAGAGCGCACAAGTAGGCAGAGCCGCAGGCAGAGGGAGAAGCAGGTTCCCACTGAGCAGAGAGCCTGACGTGGACCTTGATCCCAGGACTCTGGGATCATAACCCGAGCCAAAGGCAGACACTTAACCCACTGAGCCACCCAGGTGCCCCTGCCAATTTCTTTTGACTAGACATCTCAGCATTCTTAGAAGTTCTTTCTGGTGTATGGGATAAAGCTTACCTTGAAAAAAGGAATCATAATTTAATCTTGACAGCCTCTGCCTTTTATGAATCTTCACCATTTTTACCAAGAAACTGAAATGTTTTTGTGATGGCCCCTAGTGGCAGTAGAACTATATTCACCTGACTCTCAAGATCACTGAAATTATCATTATGCAAGGCAGCCATATCATGTTTTTGTGACACATTGTGATGTAATCAGAAAAGTATAAGATTATGGTTCTGTTTATCCGTAAAGTATAGAGGAAAATTAATTCCTACAAACTCTGTGTCCCTGTGAATTAATGCCCTCTGCAACTGCATTTCCTCTTACAGAATGGAAATAGGAATTACTGTCTCATGGAGTTATTGTGAGTATTAACTTAAGGTGAATAAAAATACCTAACATGGGTCTGCCTCACAGTTCGGGGATTTGTAGGTATTATTAATTTATTTCAGAGATGTACAGTTCTTATTTTTGAGGAATTTAAGTGTTATTTTTAATTAAGAATGCCAATGAATATTTTTTAATTGTGTTTTATTCATAAGCTGTCTTATAATACATATCTAATGGAATCAAGAAAATTAGCTTTAAGAGAATGAAATGTTGCAGATAGTTTTTTTTTAATGCAATGAAATTTTATAATCATGTAGATAGATGTTTGGTATAAACTGTTACATGCTTATAGTACAGATAAAAAATTGCGTAGCATAAGCAATTTCCAAGTCAACTATTTGATACAATAAAATATTATTACCAAATAGTAGAAATAGTTTCCTTTACCCCTTCATAAGCAGATTGGAACTTAAAAAGGCAAAGGACAGGGAATTTGGACTTATTTCCTTTTAACAATTTCTGTGATGGGACAGAGAACCCTAAAAGCATCAGGATAGACAAAAGAATTTGTAAAAATTTATCATTTCAGGATGTGTCCCAAAAGTAAGGGATACATATTGAGATGACAGATTGAGCCAGTGCATTTGAAAATTGTCTTATACTTAGGAAAGTTGACTTAGGAATTGAGTGGGTTATGATTAAGGATGGAGATTAAAAAGGTATGTTAGCCTTGGATATTTGGGTGTTTAGGAAATGGGTTCTCTGGAATGAGGCCTTATCCAAATATAAGTTATCTGAAGAAATTACCCAGTAGGACTACTGTCTGTTAAGGGAAGCTGTCCTGGGAAAAGGTAACCCATGGTGGTCATGTAAGTACTAAATTTGTGGATTTATGCCAACAAGAGGCAGGAAGTGTTGTCCTTAGAAAAAATGGTTGTTTCATTTGTAAATTAATATGGTGACCATAGTGACACTAAAGTCTCAAGAAATGAGAGGGATATCTTTACCTCTTAGCTTCAGGAGCGGTATTCACGCTATCCTGAGTAAGCATTTGTTAAACTTTACTATGTTCAATTACTTTAAATGGTGTAATGATACTCTTTTTCATTAGAAAACTTTGTTCTTAGTAAACTGTTTAAATTAGACTAACACAGGAGGCAGTGTTTAGTGGAGAGTTTTTATTGGTCATGACTTCTAATTCCTGATAAATGAGTTCTGCTTTTGTGTATGTATATGTATCCTAGTTAGTTTTAGTTTTTCCATGTTTGTGTATGGCTAAGAGGGTTTTTTTCCTGTTGAAAATAAGTTTCTCTGAGGATTGCTTCACATACAAACATTGTGGAAAGGAAAAAAAAGTTATGTCCTAAAACTCATATTATTTAGGATTGTTGAAGCAAAAGTCAGGATATCACAAATCTGCAAGATGTCAGAACTAAATCCTACTCTTTCAAAATGATGGGATCATAAGTCCCATTTTATTTTTATGATTTGGCTTGTACACTGAATATTTCAATGTCTCTCCCATGCCAAAACACAAAATCGCACACCCATGCACTCCAATTTGTTTCTTTGGTAATTTGTGACTACATATTGACACTGACCTAGAAATGTTCCTGTTGCTGTTTTAAATCTCGTGTCAGTGAAGAAGAAATTGAAATCTGGTTTGCACATTTGTGTCTGGTTTTTTGTAATTGTCCAAAATCTGACATTATCCCAGAAATGCTGATTGGGAAGTTATGAGACAGTATTGTGCCCAAGACTGATTTCTGAGGAGAGGACAAGTATTTGCTCCAGATTATTCCCCATGTTTTTCTGTAGCTCGAAAAGTTAAACTCAACCCAACTTTATATGATACCAGTAATAGGCTTAGTTTTGAGCCCAAATAAAATGTGCAAAGTAAAAATCATCATTATGATGGTCCATTTCCACATATTCCTCATGAGAACATAGTCAAGTCCTCAGAAGCAACATTCTGTTCCAATAGATCTTTATCAAGCTGTCGGTGTGCTCAGTAACAGGGACAGGAGAGAACACTCTGTTTCTTTAACACCTTGCTGATTCAAAAACATTTATTTTAACAGGCATTGGGAAAGAATTTCAAAACAGCTAACATTCATTTCTAATTATACATTTAAAGAAATATGCCTTTTAAAACATAGGTAGAAGTTTTCTTTTGTTGTTGTTATTAACATGACTTTAATTATAGCAACCATTGTTAACTAAGCACA
Source organism: Mirounga leonina (assembly GCF_011800145.1). Lineage (NCBI taxonomy): Eukaryota > Metazoa > Chordata > Mammalia > Carnivora > Phocidae > Mirounga > Mirounga leonina. Next base: position 16,227,969 of record NW_023270739.1, read on the forward strand.
GTAACAACAAAATAATTAGGATATCAGCTTTGAAGATCTCATTTCACAAAAGGAAAAACAAATACACATTTGATGACATATCCATTACTCAGATTCAACATAACCAATTTCTTTTGCATGCATGGATACAGACTTCATGGGAAATCAAAAGCACTGAATCTCCTTTCTGACTTTTTCAGCTGTTCTTTGAACTACCTTAGTAAAAACAATTGTTGCCCGTATGTAGGATCAAGTTACATTTGCCTGGAAATTTCTTTGGATCGGCTTATTTCTGTTTAATTTATGTGTTTGTTATATTGCTGTTTGCCTTCTCAACTAATTTTTAACAGAATACTCTTACCTTGGGACTTGTAACACTTATGTAAGCTTATAAAATCCATATGAACAATGGTAAGTAAAAGGAGAGGACACCAGGTTTCTCAGCCTTTGCAAACACTTTGAGTAACCCAACAGATTTAAAGATGTATGAAATAAGCATTTCTGCCAACTGCATTTTTAGTGCTAGATTGAGTTGAATGCCTGTTTCCTTTCTTTATAGTAAAAGACAATAAATGCTGCTGGTATCTTTGCTTCTAATGGTTAAACACAAAACTTTGATCTTTCTCATAAACACAGCTGTTGTCCTATTACTGAGCCAAATCCAGACAAGATTAGACTCTGGCCAAAATTACGGTTAATCTCTGCAACCATCTCAAGAGCTTTCTAATGCTGTTTTAGGAAATCTCTATTTTTGAGACAGGGTATAAAGGAAATAAGCCCCAGACAACTAACCTCTAAGCCAGAAGCAACTAGTCATAAATTATGCCACAGTGATAAAGAAGGTGGAGGCTGTCTAAACAAATTAGTTCATTTTGGTTCATTTTCACTTAGACTATAACTGTTAAGAAATGACTTTGTTAGTGGACATTAGTTTAAACCAGACCAATAGAAGTTATTTTTTAAAGAACTTCTTTCTACCATCTTTTCTTAGTTAATGTTTCTTTGGTTAATTGCTAGTACTTTCTTCCACTAGTACTAATGAAATCTAGGTGTTCATTACAGATAAAATAACTCAGGTATACTTTATAGTAATTATAATAGCTCATTTGGTTTTCAGACCACCAAAAAAATGTGGGTTTTTTTCATTAAGGTTTAGACTCTGGAATTTAAAATACTTTGCCAAATATTATGTAGAGCTGATTCTCACGATAGTTGCACACTAGTGCCTCAAGCTATTGTGAACAGCTAATATGGCATTTCTCTCCCAATTGCCTGTACCTAGGAGAAATCTGTGGGAGTATCCCTCACTGGAAATGTACAGAACTTTAGTAAGACTTCCCTGGCACTTTATTTTGAGCAAGTACGGACATGGTCCTATATATATAGCTGCTTAGAGGTCTCACCCCACCCTGGACTTACCCACAAATACATATAGGCCCCAAGTCCATGGAGTAATTCTAGATTTTGTCAATGTTTTTGACGTAGTCTTTTCCCCATCATTCCACCCACCTGCCACAATAACTGAGATATGTTCATAAGTGTATATAATCTTTACAAAACCCTGGGTCATTGCTTCCCAACGTGTTGATGGCAAATGGAAGAGTATGGAATTATTGCAAGGGTTTCTCAATATTATATTCATATAACCACTATCAGAATCCTCTTTTACCTTTGAAGCCATAACCTCCTGGGTTCTTGAGATAATATAAACAGCCCCAAAAATCAAACTTGCCCACACAATTCTAGCAGGCGTTGATTTCAGGTGTTTTGCCAGCAGCCTCTTCCTCCCCCAAAACACCATTAACAGGTAGTGGGAAGAATGCGCCTGCCAATGAACCCTTCTCCAATTCAGCAAGAATGGCTTTTGAAGATTTCATTCAGAAATTTTGAGAGGGTTAAAAAGGTCCCAGGTACATCAAGGTGTGCTTGTCATCTTGATATCTATTATGTGACTCCCAGGTTTGGCCCTGGAGTGCAAATGAAATCAGAATAACAATTCCTGCCTATATGATACATAAGAGGCAAGACTTTCTAAGGTAGGGTGTATTAATAGGAAAACTAATAGAACCTAGCCTGGAAAATAAAAGGGAGTGAAATGCTATTTTGAATGGAAATCTGGGATTTTAAAATGGATTCCCCAATATAGTTCACCCATTTCCATTTAATATTCCTATTTTAAATCCTCAACAGTGTGTATATATTCACTCAATGTATATTAAATATCCAGCCACAATCATCTGGGGTTCCTCAAAATTTTTTTCTATTAAAAAGGGCTTCTCATACTGGAAACTATTGTGAACCACTTTCCTAGACTGACTGGCTCATACCTTCTGGCACATTTTTTAAAGAATAATAGCAAAGGTTCTAACATGATCATTTTGGACTCTAGAAACAAGGCAACAGGAAGAAATGTTGATGTTGAACTTCCAGAGTAGTGTTAAGTGATTTTATGTGGTTGTGATTCAAAATAACCTGACCGCTTTAAGAAGTCCAGGTGCTGAGTCATTTACTGAAACAGCCAGGGGAGGTTAATTAGAAGCAGCTGATAGTGGCATCATCTGCTTTTTTTTTTTTTTAATAAATGGAGAGGGTTGTTCTACGAAGAGGACAGAGTGCTATAAAAGGTGTACAAATCTAAGCAAAGACTCATGACTGAGGCCTACTCATGTATACCCCCACCAATGAGGAAAAAAATTTGACTTAGTAAATTCAAGATGAAAGACCTTGGCAATACAAAACTGTAATGGTTACTTCTAAAAAGAGTGACTGTGGGTGACATTTTTCCCTCCTATGCTTTTTTCTTTTAAGTTTTTATGATAAATATTTCACTTATATAATAAATTTTTTTTTAAGATTTTTTTATTTATTTATTTGACAGAGAGAGACACAGAGAGAGAGAGGGAACACAAGCAGGGGGAGTGGGAGAAGGAGAAGCAGGCTTCCTGCCGAGCAGGGAGCCCAATGTGGGGCTCCATCCCAGGACCCCGGGATCATGACCTGAGCCGAAGGCAGACGCTTAACAACTGAGCCACCCAGGCACCCCTTATATAATAAGTTCTTAACTTAAAGATAAGCAGATGTTAACTAACATGTGCATAACTCTTAGATTAAGTAAGGCAATATAAAGAAATGGAAACTGGCCTCTGATCTCAAAGAAATTACAGAGGTTGGCAATATCACATTGTCACAAAAAGATAATGGTAGCATGTGCTAGGTATCAATGAGTAATGAAAGCAAGGAGTGTTGTAAGGATTGAAAGAAGAGAAGTGGCATCATCTTCTAAAGCAGGAAAGTTAAGACACTTCGAATTCTTGGGGCATTAGTTCCTCGGAAGGGGGGTGCAGTGCTTCAGGGATTACTAAAATAGGAGGTTTGATTGAGAGTGTAGATGAGTAGTAATTAGACATGCCCCCTTCCAAATACCCTCCCCCTAGCTTGCGTAGCCAGACAGCTGCTCCTTCCCCTCTGATCACTTCAGATATTGTATGAGACTCTAGACTCAGGAGTGAGGTGCCTTGCTGAAACTATTACCTGAAATCCACATACTGAAAAGTGAGTATTCTCACTGTTTTCTTAGATTCTGTATTTGTCTTTTTAGCATCCATTCATCACAGGGCCAATTATATATATTTTTTTATTTTCTGTATTCTTGAAGCTCTGGTATTCATGGCCTTATAGATCTTAAGAGAAACCACCTCTTCCATGACTAGCTAATTCCTAAAAACAGTGAAAAAACTTGGAAGTACATTATTTCATTCGCAAACCAACCAATCTGGAGCCCAGTAACCCCAACTACTTCTTTATCTAACTTTCATACACCAAGCCAATATTTCCCCTGTCCTATGTCAGCTCAAGGCTAGGTACAGACAGCTAGGGACAGCTCCTGTGTCTCAAAGCTCACCAGAATCATTCACACCAGCCAGTCTTTAAACTGTTTCCCCTGCCCTGCCTTGCTTTTCCCACAGACACCTGAATAAAGACTCTGGCCTGTGCCTTCCCCCAGCTCCTGCTTCTGTCTGCCTCCTTACCCAAATCTGGTGTTTTCCCTGTGGCCCTGTGTGGCATGGTGTGCCCCCTTCTCTTGGGAAATGTGTAATAAACTCTCAATAGCATTATACTCTGTCATCAATTAGTCACCTCCATAAATTAAAACTGGTGGGTACAAATGCAACAGTGAGAGCTTCCTGCCCACCCAAGTCCCCTCAAAGAAAGCAGGATCATCATTAGGCTATGTGCTGTTTTACTGAGGACCCCCTAACTAAGTATCTTTAGATCTCTTAAGGTAGTAAGATTTCCAGAGAAGAATCCAATGTCCTGCATATAGGATATAAGCCTACAACCCAACTTTCTGAGTCTGAAAGTTTGAAAAGGCAGAACAATTAAAAGAAGTAGCTGAGACATTAAATTCTTAACACAAATGAAATCTGTAGGCTAGAATTCCTTCACTTAGCCAAGTCCCAATAGACAATTTGTATCACTCATAAGGGATAGGGCAGAGGGGACGGATAGGGAACATTTAATTTTATTTTCCCACTCTTATGAAGAAACACCACACCCCTCTATTCATCCTGAAGCAGAGCAGGAAGAAATAAAAAGAAAAATAGGAACCCAATTCTCATTGTTTTGCTTACCTAAGAACTTACCCATGATAAAATTAAATATTTTCTAGTAATCTGCAATGAAAACAAAGTTAACTTGAAATATTCTTAAGATTTTTTATTGAATGGATGGATATATGTGGGTGATATATTTAATCTCTGCCCTTTGAAATCAGTATTCATTACAATCTATTTGTTTTGCCTTCAAAATTCACTACAGTAAATGAAATCTGTTAATCATTTCCAATGAAAGCCTGGAGGAAGGAGTACATACTTCAGAGGACTTCTGGCAGTTGGCCAAAACTTCTAGCTATAGATTCTTTTTAGTAGTCCTGGAAATTCAGTTATTAAACTGTGAATGGCACTGCTGTCAGGAGCTATGGATGACTGATGAACAGTAATCATCAAAGGTCCCAGGAGGCAGAGAGAAACTGCCACTCTTCTTTCTGTTAACTAGAAATCACATCTAGCATTTTGTCTTTTTTTAAGAAACCAAACCACTTTGAAAAAAATTTGTCAACTGGGCAACTGAGAAGAAGTTCATGTTTCTTTAATTCTATATCTATGCATGCCTGCTACTTACAGATAACCATACATAACCATGAAGCGACTGTCTGGTTTTTTATTTTTTCCTCTCACTGGGAGCCTCTCCTGGCTCTGAAGAGAAAGGCTAAGCTGGCCAGTTGGGGACTCTGCTCAAGTGTAGCTCTATATATACATATATCCTAAGGAAAAGAAGGGTACAGGGAATTTTAGGAGAAAAATAGAAACTCCTGGGGCACCTGGGGGGCTCAGTCGTTAAGCGTCTGCCTTCGGCTCAGGTCATGATCTCAGGGTCCTGGGATCGAGCCCCACATCGGGCTCCCTGCTCCGCGGGAAGCCTGCTTCTCCCTCTCCCACTCCCCCTGCTTGTGTTCCCTTTCTTGCTCTGTCTCTCTGTGTCAAATAAAATAAAATCTTAAAAAAAAAAAAAATAGAAACTCCTAAAAATGGACATTTTAGAACTGAAAAGTCTAAAATCAAAATTCATTGGATGAGTAGTTTCATAATAAATTGAATGCTAGAAAACAAAGTATCAGTGAGCTTAAGATAGGTTGATAAGAATTATCTACTCAGAAACACAGGGAGAAAAAAATGAGCAGAGCATCAGTGAACTGTGGACAGTATCAAGCGATCAAACATACATGTATCTTGGAGTCCCAGAAAAAAAAATGTGACAAAATTTTTTTTGAAAAACTAATGGCCAAGAAATCTTTCAAAACTTGATTTAAAACATCAAACCACAGATCTGAGAAGCTCAGCAAACTTCAAGAAGGATAAATACAAAGAAAATTACATCCAAGTACACTGTATTCAAACTTTGAAAACCATGGATAAAGGAGATGAGCGTAAGTAGGAGTTAGGCAGGGGTGGTCAGGGAAAAAAGGAGACTGTTCCAGGCAAAGGACACAGTATTTGTTTAAGCCCCACAGCAATTCCCGGTTTCAGGAATTTAAAGACATTTGGGGGTTGTTAAATGGAGAGGATAGTGAGAAGTGAGGTTAGAGAGGTGAGCAAGAGCCATACAGAGGGCCTTGTGAGCACATTAAACTGAGGGAAATGAGAAACGATTATATCCTGGGTAACAATCAGATTTGTCTTTGTAAACAGTCACTATATGGATACAATGTGGTTAGGCTGGAGGGACACAAGATGGAAGCAGGAAGAGGTTATTACAGTAATATTGGAGAATGTTAGAACTTGAGATGTGGCCATAAAGATGAAGAGTTACAGACAGATTCAAAAGCTATGTAGGAGCTAGAAGACATACAACTTGATGTATGTTTAAATGTAAAGGAGAATGGAGTAAAAGGTGACTGTTACAGCTGTGTAATTCCAGGCTTGCCTGCCACCCTCACGTCACTCTTACACCTTGTGCCAAATAGAATGTCCTCAAATACAATTCTGATCATGCCACTCCCCTGCTTAAAGCTCTTTGGTGGCTCCCATCATGCTTCTGCTTGAAATCTTTCCATGACTTCCCATCTTACCCAGAAAGCCAAAGTCCTTACAAGAGCCTACAAAGCTCTCCATGATCTGTCCCCCACATAACTTTCATCTCCTTGAATTCCCCTACCTTGCTCACTCTGCTTCAGCTACACTGGCTTCTAATGTGAGATCTGGCTTAGATATATAAATATGGGAAACTCCAGAGGTTGGGAAAATGAGAAGGGACAAAGGAAAGATGAATGGCCAGAGAGATAAAAGGAAAGTCATGAAAGAGTAAATCATGTCACTCTCCTGCTCAGAATTTTTAATGGCTCTCATCACCTACAGAACAAACTTTCTAACCTTTCAGTTTAGAATAATGGGGGGGGGAGGGGTAAAGTGCAGATTTCTAGGCTTACCCGCAGAGGTCCTATTTAAGATTAATCCCTGGAATGCACATTTTAGGAAGTACTGCCCACTCCCAAATAATTGATACAGGTGGTTCATGGATCACACTTTAGAGAAACATGAACTATAGTATCAAATGTGGCATAAAAGGTCCTTAATGAGCTGTTCTGTCTACTGCTGACTCCTTTCCTACTATTCTCCATTTCTGGGATTTTTTAGCTTCAACAGAATCAAGCAGCTTTCCATTTCCCCTACATACCATACACCCATGCCTCTGTGCCTTTGTAGAAGAGTCCACCCCAAATTGCCTGCATAACTCCACTCAAGCACCTGCTACAAAGCTACCTTCTCTGGTTTTCTCGGAGGATTTAGGAGCACCTTTTATCTGTGGTATATTTGCATTTATGTGGGCATACACACCCACGTGTGTGCAAGTGCACAACTTTCTCAATATTGTTAGCACCTCGGTCTAGATGCGACACTTCTATATCTGCCCTAAGCTATAAGCTTTCCGAAGGCAGAGACTATTCTCCATCTTTTCAATACTAAGCATCTTGGTTGGTACATAGGAGGGGTTCAGATTTTGGTTTGGTGGCTGTCCTAGATCCTATAGGTATTAAGCTGCACAGTCAAAATCTGAGCAAAGATCTTCAAATCCCTGATGCAAAGTTCTGTCAGGTGTCTGTGTGTTGTACCTTTTTGATGATCTAAGTGGATGTCATTTCCATCGGCGTTTGCCTCACTTGTAGCATTTGACATTTTATTTCAAAATTTTAAAGTCCTTAGGAAACAAGTTTTGTCTCCTCCTTCAGGGCATAAAACTCTTCAGTGCAGCAAGTTCAGTCTTTGTATTGCCACAGGATCTAGGAGCGTATCCGGCACTTGGGATTTTAAAAATGCATATGTTTTAAATTAACGAATGACTTAGCTATTTAGATTACAGAGAGGGGTAAGCAGGGATAACTTCAACCGGACTCAGTGTTTCCTTTTTTTTTTTTTGCCCCCTTTTTAAGACTTTACTGCTAAAACCGCAGCCTTGCCCCACCCCGCGCCTCTGCGTCTGACGTCACAATCCAGACGAACTACCAATCCCAGAATGCCGTGCAAAGAGGCGGGTTCTACGGGAGCAGCCGAGTGATTGGCGAGCGGAGGCGTTTCCTTCCGGTGGGAAGGGCGTCGGAGGCGGGGACTAGGGGAGGTGTTTGGACATTATTACCGGGTTGGGCGGGCCCCGTCTGGGAGGGGTTTGTGGGTGAGCCCTGGGTCCCCCGCCCGCTGAGGAGATGGATGAGGACGGGCTTCCTCTCATGGGGTCAGGCATAGACCTGACCAAGGTTTGTAAAAGACCTAGTTGAAATTAGGCGACCTGGGAGTAGGATGGGGAAGGGACGCTCGGTTCCCAGGGACACCCCATCTCTCCATATCCAACTCTGTCCCTAGCGCCGGGCGTCTCTGGTCCCGTTCTCGGGGGGTAGAGTCCCACAGTTTAAAAAGGGGTCCCTCCTGATCCGTCTAAGGGGGTGGTGTGCCTTTCCCGGCCTTCGCTTCCCGTGTTAGGAGTCGCTCTACGCACGGGTTACACGATGGCGACACGGGCAGGTTACGACCTCTAACCCCACCTCTTTTACTTAGTCCCCAAGTTTTTTGTGTGTTTATGTGTGTTGCCTTTACCTGCTAAAGTTCACACTTGTGAGTCCAAAGTCCTTTCTCAAACTTTGTAACTTAGGTCACCATCGGACACCCCACCCCCCCAGTTTAGGAGAACAAGTTAGTGACTCTTTGTAGTACTTCGAGTAACTCCTATAACATAGCAAAATGCCCTGTTATATGTCGAAGGGATATATAGATATAGAGAGAGAGAGCGATATGTATGTACATATATAAAACTGATGTCAAAGGGTTTGCACGGGGTACTTTGTCCTGTACAAATCATGTTTGTTTTTACATAACACAGGTGCCAGCTATTCAACAGAAAAGAACGGTGGCATTTCTAAACCAGTTTGTGGTGCACACTGTACAGTTCCTCAACCGCTTTTCTACAGTTTGTGAGGAGGTAGGTCTGGATACTGGCTTAATGAGTAGCCTAGAAATCATCTTGCACTTTTAAAGGTGGCAAATGAGTAAAACAAGAATTACAATCTCCCTAATTCGTACCATCACCTCTTGTCATCCAGTTATTGTGTTAACATACCTTATATCCTTCTCGATTGTATACCATCAATCTTGCATCCCACCTCTGCTGAATTAGTTTTTAGAGAACTTTGTGAGATAGTTCACTAAGGCTTATGTGACAAAAGAGAGCAAAAGGAATTCCCAGATTTCACAGTTGAAAACATTTCTTTACTTTGAAATTTGTTTCTCTTACCCCAAAGATTTACATTTTTCCCCCAAAGACTTACATTTTTAAGTACACATTGTTTTCAGTTTATATTGAAATTATTGGGGTGTCTAGGTGGCTCAGTCAGTTAAGTGTCTGCCTTTGGCTCAGGTCATGATCCTGGGGTTCTGGGATAAAGCCCCACATTGGGCTCCCTGCTCAGTGGGGAGTCTGCTTCTCCCTCTGCGGAAGGAAGGAAGGAAGGAAAGGAGGGAGGGAGGGAAGGAGGGAGGAAGGAAGGAAGGAAGGAAATCTAAAAAAAAAAAAAAAGTATTTAACATTCCTTGATCCATAAGGTGGTTGGGGAAGTAGCCTTGAAACATAACGTTAGTATCAAATATCATTATGAAAATAATAAAAATACTTTGAGCAAATGACTAGTTAAGGATTAGGTACCAGATTCAGAGACCCCTATTTTTTTCTTAAAAAGCCAAAAAAGAGAATGGGAAAGAAATAGAATAATGGGTTGAAATTGGGTTTAAGAAAGGAGAAAGAGGAATAAAATAAGATCATTCACAGGTGAGTCAATAAAAACAGTATTTAATTCATTCTGTTTTATTTTTAAGGTATAGTTTTTTTTGTTTTGTTTTTTTTTAAAGATTTTATTTATTTATTTGAGAGAGAGAGAATGAGAGAAAGCATGAGAGGGGAGAGGGTCAGAGGGAGAAGCAGACTCCCCACTGAGCGGGGAGCCCAATGTGGGACTCGATCCTGGGACTCCAGGATCATGACCTGAGCTGAAGGCAGTCGCTTAACCAACTGAGCCACCCAGGCGCCCGATTTTTAAGGTATAGTTTTAGCAAGTAGTTTTTGTGAGATGTATTAACAAAAATTGCATGGAGACAGGAAAACTGTTTTCATTTGTGTAACATCTGTTATTTTTGTCTAATTAGCAGTCTCTAGTCCAAATCTCTTCTGCCTTCTCACTAAAACAAAAGAAAGTGAAATATATGATAATTGATAAAGGAATTCAGTTCAATATATTTCATCTAAGAGACCCAGAGGCTAGGTGCTTGCTCCCATGAGTTTTATCTCATACCACTGCCTCTCTAAATGGGATATAGAAATGACTGACTAGCAGTAAACCAAGGATTACTGGAATTATTCCTTCACTTTTTATACCAGGGTAGGTAGTATGGAGAGAATCAATTCAAGGATTGTTAGCAGAGAGGAGCAAATACTCCATCTCCGTACTCTTCATCACCAGGTTAAAAAAATAAAATAACCAGCAAACACACCTATGAAAGCAGCTCCATTAAGCTGCCCTGAGGCAGGGGTAGCCCCTCACCTTTGTGGTGCTTAATAATTTTCACTGCTGAAGTGAGTGCTGAAGACTAGATCAAATACAACAATAATCCTCTCTTGTTTATTGATTGCTTATGCATTATCAAAGCCACCTGATTCACTCTTTAACCGCCTTCTGTTTCTCTCTCAACTTTCCCTCAACTGTTTTGAGTGTATCACTATTCTCTAGCTCTTCCTTGAACCCTAGAGAAAAGTTTGTTGACCAAAAACCCATGAAGTTTAAAGGTAGTTTATTGCCTTTTTCTCCTTAATGGATGATAGTCTAGAGTTGACTGTAACTCATTATCTCCTTAATGGATGGTAGTCTGGGGTTGACTCTAGCTCATTATTTACAATTCATATTTTAGCAGTTTGGATATTTATGTCAGTTGTAGACTGCTTGCTGTGATGACAGTAATATTTATTGTGTGCTTATTCTGTGCTAGGCGTTGTGCTAAGTGCTCTACATGTATGCAGTCATCATAGCCCAGCCCTTTGAGAGAGGTCCAATTTTCTATTTTTTAGAAATACAGAAATTAAGATGTAGGGATATTTAAATTATTTGCTTAGTCCTTATTCAATCAACATATATTTGTGCGCATAGTATTTATAGCTGCAATCACTATTCTTACTTGCCCACACTCACACACAAAGTAACAGAGTTGGGGTTCCAACTCTGATCTAGTAACTGGAAAAACCAGAAAGGTTTCACTCTTCTGTTAATATCGCACCTTCTGATCTGGGCAAGAGGCATGTTTACATCATTTTCAAGTGAGAGACTGCAATGAGCTATTTCAAAATTTATTTTTTAGATTTGTATTCTCTTCTTTGGTATGCCATATCCATGTGATGTCTTCTTTACACGATAAATTCCAAAGATATAATATATGTATTCAAATATCAAGTGCCTTTTTTTTCTCTTTAAGATCAATGTGATTTTTCAAAATGAGTTGTTGTTTGTTAATAGCACCTATTAGACCTGTGGTCCTTGTTTAGCTAAAGCCTTAAACGAGCCAAAATGACTATGTATCCCTCAGCAAAAAAGGAAACTCAGATGTTATTTTTTAAATTGGAAGTGAACTGGGGGAAAAGAAAAAACCTGGGGTTTTTTGTTTTGTTTTGTTTTTTTGTTTTTCCCATCATCTGCTTCGAACCAAACCCAAACTGTAACAACTTCAGTCACAGCTAAACTCAACCTGGAAGTAAATTTGAAACAAATGGTTCGGGCTCTTTCTTCATCACTAATACTAGTTTTAGAGTTCTCTAATAAAAAGAAAAGTGAAGAACTTAACTTTTTAAAAAACTTTCTGGATACCAGGGTACTTTGTAACTCTTCTAATGACTAGAACCAGGATAAGAAGAAAGATTGGAAGACAGAGAAAAGACAGTAGTTGAGGGCGCCTGGGTGGCTCAGTTGGTTAAGCGACTGCCTTCGGCTCAGGTCATGATCCTGGAGTCCCGGGATCGAGTCCCACATCGGGCTCCCTGCTCAGCAAGGGGTCTGCTTCTCCCTCTGACCCTCTTCCCTCTCTTGCTATCTGTCTCTCATTCTCTCTCTCTCAAATAAATAAATAAAATCTTTAAAAAAAAAAAAAAAAGAAAGTAGTTGAATCAGACCCAAGTTACAAAGTTCTTCCTTCACAAATCCCCAGTAAGCATTTCTATTCTGGCCCTAATCAGAAAAATCTTATGGTGGTCCATTGGGTCTGCAAATTTAAAACGGGATGGGGTGAGGAGTGTAAAGCAAGTTCTATGCATATTACAGATAAAACTGAGCAGAAATTAAACCTTATAATGAATTTTAAAGTCAGAGGTATTCTGTAAATGGGGCAGTCACATGTGTTATTTTGACTCAGACTTGTGACATGCCTAGAATAGGGAGTTTTTAATAATTTTTTAAATATTCCAAACTGTTTCTTTTTTCTAAATTTTTTAAGAATAGGAAAAAATACTGAGAATTCTCATATAACCTAAAAAATTTTATAGTGCTTATCTTCTGCATCGAATTTTTAAGCCCACCATTGGGCTTAACCTTCAACCAAATAATCTTGCTTAAAACTATATTTACTGCTACAACTTTTACAACTGCTTTTACAACTTTTACAACTGCTGGGCTTAAGTGTCAGATGAAGATTAATAAAACCATTGATTGCTTCCCTTTCTGGCTTATAAGACATATTCAACCCAGTGTGATATACCAAGGGATCCATTATTTTAAAATGTTGTTTCTCTTTTAGAGAATTGGATATGCAAACTGGATATTTAACAAACCTGAAAAGCCACAGTGTTTTATTTTTGTTTCCATGTTCAACTATTAACTCCATACTTCTTCCTTTCATCTTCTTTTTCACTTTAATAAAATGCACTGCCTTAGAAATAGGTGGGTGATAAATCAAGAAATTTTCAGCTTATCTGGCAAACTTCAGGTACCTTGCAAATTCCCTTATTCTCCCAAACCAAGATATTTCAGGTTTGCTTTAAATCCTTACAAAGAGGATGCCTGGGTGGCTCAGTCGGTTAAGTGTCAGCCTTCAGCTCAGGTCATGATCCCGGGGGTCCTGGGATCGAGCCCCGCGTCGGGCTCCCTGCTCAGTGGGGAGCCTGTTTCTCCTTCTCTTCCCTACTTGTGCTCTCTCTCATTATCTCTGTCTCTCTCTCTCAAATAAATAAAATCTACAAAGAAAAAAATTTAAATCCTTACAAAGATAAGAGGATGGTTAAGTAGATGGGAAAGACTGTTATCTTTCAATTTCCTCTTTCTGCTAGAACTTTCTGAGGTGGGGACAGTTACTGTCATTGATCATGTTACTTGTATCCATAGTCATCTACACTTTAAGCAGTGGTTCTCAACCAGGGAAGATTTGGCGATATCTAGAGGTGTTTTTAGTGGGGTAGATGTCAGAGATTCTACTAAATATCCTACAGTGCACAGGAAGCCCCTTACAACAAAGAATTATCCAGCCCAAAATGTCAATAAAGCCAAGGTTGAGTGGTTTGGAGTTGTAGAGGGAAAATGCAGGAGGCATAAAAATCTTAGAAATGAACTTCAACAGCCCAAAAATGAAGCCAGGTATACTTTTGTCAAGTTAACAATGGCTTTCTAAAAAATGTGTATTTATGTATGTTATAGCAATAATTTCATGGGAACAGACCCAAAAATACTCATTATGCTGAATTATCTTTGAAAAGCAGAGGTTCTTGGGGCACCTGGGTGGCTCAGTCAGTGAAGTGTCTACCTTCAGCTTGGGTCGTGATCTCCAGGTCCTGGGATCGGGTCCCACATCAGGCTCCTTGCTCAGCACAGAGTCTGAGTTTCTCTCCTTCTGCCCCTCCCTGGATGCTCTCTCTCTCTTTCCCAAATAAATAAAAAAAAATAAATCTTAAAAATAAAAAAGAAGAAAAGAGAGGTTCTTAATTTTGCTATGGAACCTTTGGCAGTCCAGTGAAATGAAATTAATATTTTTAAATGCATAAAATAAAATGTGTAGGATTGCAAAAGATACCAATTACGTACTTTAAAGATCTCAAAATTGTGATATAGTAATATGTCCTATATTAAAGTGTTAAATTAGGGGCACCTGGGTGGCTTAGTTAAGCAGCTGCCTTCGGCTCAGGTCATGATCCCAGGGTCCTGGGATCGAGCCCCACATCTGGCTCCCTGCTCAGCGGGAAGCCTGCTTCTCCCTCTCTCACTCCCCCAGCTTGTATTCCCTCTCTCGCTGAGCCTCTCTCTGTCAAATAAATAAAATATATTTTTTTAAAGTGTTAAATTATATAATCCAGATAATATATTTAACATGTTTAATATTTTAGACTCAAAATCCAGCCTTAGAGAAGATGGATAATACCTTTATGGATAATAAAATAATACGATTTATCCACAACAAAAATCTTCCCTAGCCAGGAGGAAAAGCCTTTTGTTGATCTGATTTCGAGAAAATCAGTTATATCCTGGTTCTAAGCTTGGGGTACATGAACTTGGATAGGGAAAAAAACCTCTATTTTTATTTTTATTTACCTCTAACTTCAATTTCACATTTTCTTTAAATTTAGTCAGCAAAGGGGCACCTGGGTGGCTCAGTCAGTTAAGTGTCTGACTCTTGCTTTTTGCTCAGGTCATGATCTCAGGGTGGTGGGATGGAGCCCCATGTCGGACTCCATGCTCATTGTGGAGTCTGCTTGAGATTCTCTCCCTCCCTCTCCCTCTGTGCCCACCCTCACTCACATGCTATAAATAAATAAATAAATAAATAAATAAATAAATAAATAAAATAAAATCTTTAAAAAATTTAGTCAACAAAAATCACTTATATTGGGCGCCTGGGTGGCTCAGTTGTTTAAGCGACTGCCTTCGGCTCAGGTCATGATCCCAGGGTCCTGGGATCGAGTCCCACATCAGGCTCCCAGCTCAGCGGGGAGCCTGCTTCTCCCTTTGACCCTCTCCTCTCTCATGCTGTTTCTCTCTCACTCGCTCTCCAATAAATAAATAAATAAAATCTTTAAAAAAAAAAAAAAACACTTATTTCACTGTTTCCTTATATTTCACTATTACAGTTCTTAGTTTAGATATCAAAGATATTGAAATAAATTATTATAAATTAAAATATATTGACATTTAGATCAGTGTTAATGTCTTGCATGAATAAATCATTCATGTAATCTTAAAAAAAAAACAGGTCATTTCATTTTGGTGAGATTTTGATAATCATAGATGAAAATGGGTAAAATGAGTGCCAAAACAAAAGGGTGATATACTAGAAAAATCTGTATCCAAAAAAATTGAGGATTACTGCTCTAGAAAGTATAACCTTTTTTCCAAGCCTCTTTAGTCTTCCTTATCAACAAGCAGTTTTCCAAATAAACCTTTTCATCATTATTTGCTTATTTGCCAAGTCTTGTATTAAAATCCTTAACCTATCCTGTGTGAATATTTGAGTACCCATTTAAGGACAATTTAGTTTTATGATCTAACCCTGAAAATTTTTTAAAAATAATTCCAGATAAGCAACATCTATTTTAGAAAATTAGATCAGAATAATTTGATTCCTTTTTTTTAGCACAGTAGCATCTTAGTCTTTGTGAGAAGAGGATTGATTACTTATTAGCTTTGAATAACAAAAATTCTATCTTTGCAATGCCTAGGAATTTTCCATCTTGGTGTCTTTTTAATTACGTTTTGAGATTTTTTTGTTTGGTTTTGGTTTGGGGGGCGGTTTTTTAGTTAATAAACTTTATCTTTTTTGGAAAAGTTTTAGGTTCACAACAAAATTGAGCAGAAGGGGTTGAGTTCCCATATACTCCTTGCATCCCTGAGTTCACAGAGCACAACCTCCCCCATTATCAACATCCCCCACCAGTGTGGTACATTTGTTACAATCTACATTGACACATTGTCATCACCCAGAGTCTATGGCATCATGTTCTAACAATGTGTAATTCTTTCAAACAATGTAAAATTCTTTAAAAAATAGTATCTGGAGTTGGAGTGTTTGAATTCAGATTATTTTACTTGTATGAAAACTGAGTTTTCCCTTCTTTAAAATTGGCATGATAACAGTTCCTGCTTTATACATTTGGTGTGAGATTTCAAATGATATGTTGCATACACAGTGTAGCATAGTAAGGTAACTGCTCAGATGTTTACAATGATGGTGATTATGGCTTAAAAGTACATTTATATAGGAGCGGCTGGGTGGCTCAGTCAGTTAAGCATCTGACTCTTGATTTTGGCTCAGGTCATGACCTCAGAGTCACGTGTTGGGCTCCTTGCTGGGCGTGGAGCCTTCTTAAGGTTTTCACTTCCTCTCCCTTTGCCCCTCCCCCTTCACCCCTTTCAAGGGTGCATGCTGTCTAAATAAATAATAGTACATTTATATAAATATATCTAAACAAAAATTAATTTTTTTAAGGATTTTATTCATGTATTTGACAGAGAGAGAGATAGCAAGAGCAGGAACACAAGCAGGGGGGATGTGAGAGGGAGAAGCAGGCTTCCCACTGAGCAGGGAGCAGGATGTGGGGCTTGATCCTAGGACCCTGGGATCATGACCTGAGCCGAAGGCAGACGCCTAACGACTGAGCCACCCAGGTGCCCCAACAAATATTAATTTTTAATTCATCTTTTTCTGTGTTTATTTTAATCAAACCAATATAAGTATTTTTAGATAAGCTAGAAATTATCTCACTTTACAAATTAATTTGTTGTAGGAATTCTGCAGTTACTAAGCTCTGATGAATTAAAAGACTGATGAAATTTGCAAAAATTTAATTTTCATGATTTCCAGGGAAACACTTAAAATTTGGAGAGGAATTCATTCTATATGATGTTTTATAAACCTGTATTTATGTTTACATTAAAGCCTTATGTGAACAAACGCTAGAAATCAAAGTTAAACTTAGCTTTGAGTGCCATTTAAGACTAGATTCTAGGGGTTCTGAGTGGCACAGTCGGTTGAGCCTCTGACTTTCAGTTTTGGTCCAGGTTGTGATATCAGGGTTGTGGGATCTGGCCCCAAGTTGGGCTCTGTAATGGTCACGGAGTCTGCCTGAGATTCTCTCTCCCTCCTTCCCTGCCCCTCCCACTTGTACTCTCTCTTTCTCTCTCGAAAATAAATAAATAAAATGTTTTTTAAAAACTAGATTCTAATGTTTCATTTCTGAATTATAGCTTTATAGATACCAGGTTGCTCATCTTTAAAGTGTCTGTGAAGAAACTCTAACTCTACTGTGGCTGCTTTCATTTTTTTCCCCCTCTAAATGTGGGCAAAATGACCATTTCTTGGGGTGTTAAAATTCTGCTTAGGAGTTAGTCAGGATCTTGATAATATCCTAGAAAGCAGTCAGAATGCTGCACATCTGCCAACTAGTAAATGGGCCAACTGCTCTTGGACTGTATCACTGAGTATAATAATGTTTAGGATTAAGGAGTTTTAAGTAAATGCTCTTATGGATCATATTTTATGATGTTACTTTTACTTGTGTGGCTGTAAATAGTACACACACATACTGGTAATTGTACAGAATAACTAGAGCATGGTGAGCTTTTGGTTCTGTTTTATCTTGGATTTTGATGGTAGGTTGATTCCTTTTGCTTGTTAGTACTCTGATTTTTTCTCTTTGTTTTATTTCTTTCTAACCTGAACTGACTCATCTTCTAATTTCATCATCTTTTAACTTTCAAACTTAAAAAATTTAAATTTGGGGCTTATTGTATATACTAATTGTATATACTTGTTTAAGTAACTTAAAAAGACAGATCTTGTTCCAGCCTGTGTTGAGCTAATTTTTATTCTTGCTTTCTATGAAGAATTCCTTCATTCATCAACAAATAATTATTAGACTCCTGTTAAGTTTCAGGTACTGTTCTGGGCATGGGGGATATGGCAGTGAACAAAAATCTCTGTTCTGGAAGAAGTTTACATTCCGGTCACAATGACTGGTTATGGCTCTCATAATGACTTTGATAAGGCTGATAAGGTAATTTTTGCTTACCTGTGAATACAGTTTTGTAAAGTAGCCATGAAACATGCTAATGAAGATAAGAGAATTCTTGAGCTCCCATTCCTACTCATGTAAATAAGAGAATAGTGTATTAGAAAATGACTAATATTTAAACCATAGTTTTTTTTTATTTTCAAATCTGCCCTTTGTTATCCTGTTAACAGTTCATTTCAGTCAGACTTTATTCTTATGTTCTAATCTTTCTTTTCCAGAAACTGGCAGACCTTTCTCTTCGTATCCAGCAAATTGAAACAACTCTCAATATTTTAGATGCAAAGGTTTGTATTTCTGAATAATTTATAGTATAGACTTTGCTCCACATATATCACCTTCTTAGTCATACTTAACTTTAATTGCATTTGGGAATGAATTCAATTTAGCTCCTGCATCCATTAGGTGGTACAGTGTTTTTTGTTTATTTTTAATTCATTAAAAAATGCAAAGAAAATGATACTCATTATGAACCCTTAACTGAGTTTGTTTAAATGTACACATGAATTGAGATTTCATCATTCTAGTCAAAAACATGTGAGTAAAATGTTAACAAATTGGGGTATTCTGTAGTTCACTTCATTTGATGGAAAATTCACAATTATAGTAATCATTTGATAACACAGTAAAAATTATATAAAACTTCAGATGCCTCCAGAGCAAAATTTGGAGAAAATATCAGCTATTTTCTATTTGCAAATATATTGAATGCTAATGAAGAATACCAATTTTGATGTCAGAAATTACATATTATAACTAGCAAAAATGGAAAAGAGTTTTGATGTGAAAGCTTTCAGTTTCGTGTTTTCCCTGATTATAAGATAATGGAGACACTAGTATATTTTTGTGACTTTGTCCTTTTATCAAAAAAATTAATCTGAAAAAATACGTATTTAATATTTATGGGGAAGTAAAATGGCTAAAGCTTTAGCATAAGGATCAGAATGTCTAGTTTGTACTTTCTATATCTTGTGGACTTCAGCCACTGTATTTCAATCAGAACGTTTCTGTAGCTTGGAAAATTTAGGATACCTGGCCTTGACCATGTTGAACATATTCTGCTAGCAGCCATACCTACTCGAAACTATTTGGGCCATGGCCATTGTGCTAAGTACTGTCATCAGTCAGCAGTTCTCAATGAATATTGCTGCTTCAGATCTTATTACCATTGTTTCTTTTTTTTTTTTTTTTTCATTCTTCATTATGAGTTTGTGCCTTATTTTAATATTTGGGGAATTCTTGAGTTAGAGTCCATAGTCACAAGTTAAGATACTGTATGGACAAGTTAGCCTTAATTATTTCCATAGCCATAAAATTAATCCCTCATGTTAGCCAAACATCTGACAATTGTCTATCACTGATACCAGAATGAAATCAGAAAAGAGGGTTTGCCTGGGTCTTGCAAATCCAACCTGAAATACATAACCACTGACAGCATGCCCATCTTTTATTATGAAAAATAACACATTTTAGTAACATTTGGTGGTAAATGATTAAAGAAAGAAAAAAATAATGAGCTATGTCAGACATTAAAATGTGATGACAAGAGTTTTGTCAGTTCCCAGATAATTCAAACTTAAAATGTGCTGCAAAGGACTTTTTTTTCTACAAAATATGTTTAATAAAAAATTTTTTACAACAACTTCATGAGGTAAGTTTTCTTATCCCCATTTTATAGGGGAGAAAATTGATATCTAGAGAGATTTACGAAGGTTACATAGCTTGTGACTTAAACCTAGGCAATCTGACTCCAAAGCCCATGCTTTTATTTCTTACACTAGGATTCCTTATGTTTTTTAAAATAATTCCCGGGAGGCTAAAATTAACAAGTCAGGAAACGACAGATGTTGGCGAAGATGCGGAGAAAGGGGAACCCTCCTACACTGTTGGTGGGAACGCAAGCTGGTGCAGCCACTCTGGAAAACAGTGTGGAGGTTCCTCAAAAAGTTGAAAATAGAGCTACCCTACTCCCCAGCAATTGCACTACTGGGTATTTACCCCAAAGATACAAATGTAGTGATCTGAAGGGGTACGTGCACCCCAATGTTTATAGCAGCAATGCCCACAATAGCCAAACTGTGGAAAGAGCCAAGATGTCCATCGACAGATGAATGGATAAAGAAGATGTGGTATCTATATATATATATATATACACACACACACACACACACTGGAATATTATCATCAAAAAAACGAAATCTTGCCATTTGTAACGATGTGGATGGAACTAGAGGGTATTATGCTAAGCAAAATAAGTCAATCAGAGAAAGACAATTATCATATGATCTCACTGATATGAGGAATTCTTAATCTCAGGAAACAAACTGAGGGTTGCTGGAGTGGTGGGGGGTGGGAGGGATGGGGTGGCTGGGTGATAGACATTGGGGAGGGTATGTGCTATGGTGAATGCTGTGAATTGTGTAAAACTGTTGAATCACAGACCTGTACCTCTGAAACAAATAATACATTATATGTTAAAAAAAAAAAAAAAAGAAGAAGAAGAAGATAGTAGGAAGGGAAAAATGAAGGGGGAGAAATTGGAGGGGGAGATAAACCATGAGAGACTTTGGACTCTGAGAAACAAACTGAGGGTTCTAGAGGGAAGGGGGGTAGGGAGATGGGTTAACCTGGTGATGGGTATTAAAGAAGGCACAAATTGAATGGAGCACTGGGTGCTTTATGCAAACAATGAATCATGGAACACTACATCAAAAACTAATGATGTATGGTGATTAACATAATATAATAAAATAAAATTTAAAAAAATAATTCATGGGAAAAGAATGGTTACGAGTGACATTAGATTTATGAGAAATTATTCAAAAATATTTTATTTGTGAATGCCTTTCACTTTTAAATAGTTTATGGCATGGAAAATTTCAGACACCTAAGATGAGATTTTATAAACCCTATTCCTGTAGGCTTAAAAGCTTAAGATAGCTATCTAAAATTTACACTTAGAAACTTACAGCAGTTAAGCAGCTAATATTATTTTCATATGCCAACATTAATTTTCTTTTCTCAGTTGTCATCTATCCCAGGCCTAGATGATGTCACATTTGAAGTATCTCCTGTAAGTGTCACTGGTATCACAAAAGAATCACATTCTGAAACCACTTCAGAGAAATCACAGGTAAGTATTTAAGTTCCAGGAAGCATGAGCAGATCTTCTTGGTTAAACCAGACAAACCTAGTAGCAGGTTTGAAAGAAGTTAAATAAGGATGTAAAACTTTGAATAGTAACATTTTAAAACCTTGAGATAGAAAAGGAAGTTTGAAAAAGTTAACTGTTTTATGTTATTTTGAAGAACTCCCTGAAGTTAATATTTTCTTTGCCTGTAAAAGAGAAACTATACACAGGACTAAGAGAAATCTTGAACATAATAATGTTCTTCAAGTTCACTATGGACATTTTTCCTACATTATTATAAGAAGGATACTTTTAAAATGTTTTATTATAAAAGCCCTCAAACACACACAAAAATAGTATAGTACAATGAGGAACTAAATGCCCATTACCTAGATTCTCCAGTAAAGATTTTGTTACATTTGCTTCATCTTTCTTTTTATCACTTGCTAAAGTGAATCCCAGGCATCATATCATTTCACTGCTGTGTAATTCCTTGAGCATCTCTAAAAAGTTCTGGCATTTTCTTGTATAACCACAATGCCTTTATCATACACAATATAATTAACAGTAATTCCCAAATGTCATCCAACCCCTTGTTACTCAAAGATTGCTCCAGACACCAAGCAACATGGGCATCACCTGGGAGGCCTTGTCAGAAACACAGAACCTCAGGCTCCATCCCAGACCTACTGAATCAGAATCTATATTATAACAAGATCCCTAGGTGACTTGTAGACTCTTAAATGAGAGATACTGATCTAGAAATATCAAGTATCTAAAAAATGTGGTTTTGGAGTTGATTTGTTCAAATCAGCATCCTAATAAGGGCCACACTTTACATTTGGTTCTTATGTCTTAATGTTCATTTATGCCCTGTATACATTTAAATTTGATAACTACTTTTTATGTCAAGAAATAAAAATTCTCATTGTTGCAGAATAGACCGTCTCTAGTAGTGTATCTCAGTGAGGCATTAAAATTCAAAATAAAATAATCACTAAAATAGTGGTCTGTCTAGTAATACTGAACAAACTGACTTCTTAGCTATATGAGATTCTGCATTTGTACCTGGAGATACTTTTCACAGGATATTTTTTAGGTTATGATTACATTGGCTGTGATGATAATGACAAACATGCAGAGGGCGCTTACAGTGTACCTCCGAGGCATGCTTCTAAGTGCTTATCAGAAATTAACTCATTTAATTATCACAACAGCCCTATGAAGTAAATACTATATTATCACTGCTACTTCACAGGTGTGTGAAATGATACACACAGAGGTTAAGTTACTTGCCAAGGTCAAAAGAACAAGTGTAAGAGCTGGAATTTTAACCCAGGCAATCCAGTGCCACGAGTCCTAGCTCTTACCTGCGATACTACACTGTCTCCAGCACCTGTGTTGAATTCATTCAATATATTGAACACACATGGTATGAGGCCATGGGAGGAGCCATAAATTTAGGTATAATATGTTTTGGGGGAATGAAATAGATGACCATTTACTTAACAATTAGATATTAGAAAATTTAACATTCATTTAATTAATATACCAAATTGCATTATGATGGCCATTGGGATATATATATAATATACAAGAAAAAATCCAGATGTTTTAGACATCATAAGGTCCTTTCAATTAAATGTGGACCATACTTTTTCTAAAATAAGGCATGTATAAAAAATACTAAGAAAATGTTTTCACTCTACCTAGTAGTTATTCTTCAGTGGATATTAACCATCATTATGTTTAAGTGGTATCTGTCTAATTTTGAATATTAATTTTTTCAGGTGTTATTATGAATTCCATCTATAATATGTATCTTAAAACTTATGCAGTTGTGTTGGTCCTACCTATTTAAGGTCTCAAAAAATTTATTACAAGTAATCACAGCTAAATTTTCTAAAATTCAGTATAATCTGGTATATTTTGGCAATTTTATTTAAAAACTATATATTAATTCACTTGGAGAATTTATAAAGATCTGTTGGCTTCCTGGGTTTAAAAAATTGTGGTCAAGTTACATGTTGAGTAACTTAATAAGATACCTGTTCAGCATGTTCTTATTCAAATCAACTTCTTCTTTCTTCTCCATTGTTATTGTTATTTTTTATGTAAAATATTTTGAAACGGACTTAAGTGCTGCTTAACACAGAATTTCCACCAGCATTACAGTCAACTCACTTATCTGATAAAAGATAATCATGTACTTTTTAAATCACTCATTCATTTCAATCTCTAATCTGTACGAGTCAAAGACTCGAGGTTTGCGTACTGATTTTTCTGCAACTTTAATTTCATGGTTCAGATCTTATCATTACTCACAATAGAACATCCAATTGTGGAGATTGAGAATAAAATGAAGGACAGTTGAGAGATATGATAGAGGATTTAAGGGGTCATTCAAATAGCAAAGGTGTAAATGCTGACATAATTAAACCTTGTTGAGATCTTGGTTATTAGGCAAAGTTAAGGCTGAGTTTTGAAATTCGTTAGTCCTATGTATAATTAATTCTCATTTGTTCCATTGTGCTATTGTATGAGTTTATTGTCCATAATTTTTTTTAAAAACATACTTGGGTCTTGTTTGAATTTTTTTATTTAATTAAATGTTTTGGACTTTTTGTATTTATGTATTTTAAAGATGAATTATATATATATATATATTAATATGGCTACTCACTTTTGTATACTTAGTGTTATATAACAGGAGAAACCTAAGGAATTTTTGGATGTTTTATTTGGTTTAGAGTTTTCAACAGGTTTAATTTATATTTGGATTATCTGAGGAAAAACCTTAATACATAATTCATATTCTAAAACCTATGAATATTTAAAAGTATTTCTTGATTTATCTACATTTCAGCATAGACATGTAGACATACAATTGATTTCATTCTGTTAAGGAACTTCCTTGTAATGCTAATTTATAGATAAGGAGTGAGAATTCACAAAAGTAAACTTACTCTAAATGTTCAGTTTGATAGAAAAAGCAAGAACTGTATACAGACAGTTCTAACATTGCACATTAGTGAGGACAGGATTCCAATATGGACAATTTTCATTTAACAGAGTACCATGCAAAATGAGAACTGCCTATATGATAAAAGCATTTTTATCTAAAAAGACCATTCCCCAGTATTCTTTAGTGTAAGTAGATTAACATTAATAGTTCCATCAGTAGCTGAAATATACAAAACTAGATAATTTTGTCCGAAAAATGGGTTTCTCTTCCACAGATTCTCCATGTAGTGCTTTCTAAGATGATAGAATAGCCATATACACTTAGAGTAAAATTATTTAATAAATGAGGAATTGAGTTGTATAGATGGTAGATACCTAGAAAATCAATTTACTATCTGCTAGAGTTAACAATTGGCAAATGAAATAGTTTTATTAGCTTTATTAAAATTTTTATTAATATGTCCATCTATAATTCGTGTGTTTTTTGGCACTCTGGGGACAACTAAAGCAGAATTCTATTTTTTAATGTCATGAATATATTTGCATTTTTTAAGGAACAGTATAGGTTGATACTAAGTGGAACTTCCTCTGAAATCATATTTAAGGATTTGTAAATATTTGGAAACATATATCCCATAATTAAATTATTGGTTTTTAAATTTAGAAATATGATTTTTTTCTGATATTGATTGCTTTAGAATTATAAAAAAGATACATCCCTTTTTAAGTAACATAATGGACCCCTTCTGTGAATTGTCTAAAGATTTACACGCAATACTCTCTACAGCAGAACAGTTTACAAGACTCTGGACCACAGGAAAGTGAAGTAACACCAGAAAATATCTTAACTGTAGCCAAGGATCCAAGATATGCCAGATATCTCAAAATGGTTCAAGTGGTAAGCTGATTTGGTCTGTCTTCTCTGTCTAGCAGCCTCATTTGAAATTCTTAACCCTAGAGGTTTCATTGTTATTTTTTATATCTGAGAAAACTGCTAAACCGAGTGACCAAGTTTTCGACCCTCTTACTTCTTTCTTATGTTTAATTAATGCCCTGATAAAAAGTAAACAGAGGTCAAATCTTTCTAGTTAAAGTTGATCTCACACTTCAAATTAACATAGTTTAATATAAATTTATGTAAATTTTTTTGCTTTACATAAAGTTATCAGCAAATCTTGGATGTATCAGAGGAATGAAAGTGGACTATTTCTTAAATCATATGGCTTTAGCTTAATTCCTGTATGCTAGTACAAATAATGAGTTTTGTGTATATTTATTCTGAATTTCATCCCTCAGTGGTTTGGTCATAGAAAAGAGCTTAAGTCTCTTGGCCATTTAGGTAGAGCTTTTAATATTATATGACTTCAGAATTAATTTTTTTTTTTTCTGAGAAATCATTACATGGTCTGATACCAGAAGTTAATTTCTTTTCATTTTGATAGAAAGTCCTGTTGCAGTGGTTGAAGGACCTAGCTCTTCATCATTTTTTGGTTAATTAAAAAAATAATGTATTTCTAAAATTCTATCAAGCAAAAGAAGTACTAATATTAAAGAAGAACAGTTTTGTTTTGCTCTCCATGATATTATTTATCACAATAATTTAAGAACAAATACTATCTGACAGAAAGAGTAGATTAGTTCATTTAGAAGCAACAGAAATGACAATGGGGAGAAGAAAATACATTCACTTTTCCTGGCTGTCAGAAGAAATGAATTTGTCACTTTCAAAATTCTTTATTGACAGCCAAAACCCTGGATTCTAAGCTTTAGAAAAAAATAAACCAGACTCTGAGATGAAAATATATAATGTTCTTTTATAAGAATAAAATAGGGTTAGAGTATGAATTATGATAAATAAATTTTTAAAGCTAGAACCCAGTAAAGCTCTGTTAAGCTTAAAATATGAACTGTTAAAAAAACTGTCTTACTCTTTCAAACAGAAGCGGAAAAGTTTTAGAATGACTCTGGAAGACTTTTTATTTAGTCTTTTCTTGACTAACATATATAAAATAGGAAATAGGAACATCTACTTGATGATATCTACAAGAATGCCGTGAAATCTTTGATAAAAGACTACATCTTAGGATAATTGTTATATTAATACAGTGCTTCTGACTTTCTAAAAAGTTTAAAAACTCTTATTTTCCTTTTCAGTATAAATTTACTGTCCATTTATTTGACAAATATTTATTATACACTCACTTTAAGGTACTATATTAGGAAATGTCTAGATTTATTTAGCCAGCTAAGGTTCCCAGACATCACTTGACATTTTTATTTTTGTTGTTAATTAGACAAATTCCATTGTTTTTCAGAATCATAAATATATCATGTGTGTGTGTGTAAATGACTCTTTAAATATTCATTTTTCTAATCCTATGACTTACCATTTCATGAAGAATAGAAGCCAAAGTCCTTCACAAGCCTATGAGATCCTATACAATTTAGCTCCCCTATTACCCTTTTGATCTCATATCTTCATTTACTCTGCTCCAGCTCTCCTAGCTGGTTTGATGTTCCTTGAATAAACATATAGACAATCTCCTGTCTCAGCCCTTTACCTCAGCTATTCTACCTGAAACACTTTTTCCCAGGTATCTTGATGGTTTGTTCCCCTACTTTTTTTCATATTTTTACTCAAATATTAACCTTCTCTTTGACCCCATTCCTTTTACCTCTTCCCTGCTGTTTTTTCTTCATATAACTGGCCAATAAGATATAAAATACTACCTATTTTACATACTTTGTATATTTTCTATCACTAAAATACAAACTCTATGAGGGTAAGGAATTTTTTGTGTACTGTACAATTCCTAGAACAATAATTGGCAAATAGTATTTACCTCTAAATGAAAATGCCTACATTTTCCTCTATGCCATTTTACCTTTTGATAGGTTTTGGTAACAGATTTATTTTTTACACCAGCTCAGTGGTTTTCAGACTAAGAAACATTATCAAAACATGTTACTGATTCCTACCATACTAAATAAGAATCTCTAAAGTTGGGATTTGGAGCTAGAGCATATGTATTTTGAAAAATAGCTGTTTTGATTAAGAGCTATTTAAAAATATTTTACACTCTATATAACATTAAAATACTTTTTATTTTAAAACATTTAAGAAATAATAGCTCTTGTTTTTGTTTTTAACTATCTAATTCTATGGCATTGCTTGGCATTTAGCTTCAGTCTATCCTTTTGCTTGGTGTTACTGAGTATGAGTAGGGGCTCAATTTATTCTGCTTTAGACCTTTCCTGTTTTTAGCCCAATTTTCATTATTTCAGTCCTTTGCCTCTCTTTTGCCCTTGGTACGTGTGTTTCTAATTCCTAAACATTTCCAAGGTTCTGGAAGTGCTACTTCTTTGTGGTATCCCCTCTTCTGGCACATGGATTTGGCCTTCCTTTGCTATGCTAAGTCCTCAATCACTCTTTTATCTGCTTTTAATTTCCATGTGTTATGGTTCATACATGCTTCTTAGTCATTAGAATTAGTGTTTGTGTTTTATTTCTTTTTGCCTAATTGTTTGAGGGTAATTTTCCAGAAGAAAAAGGGGAGCAACATCTTTACACTGCCATCCTAAAAGCTTCATCCAAGTTTCATTTAATTTTATTGTTTTCAGTTTATTGTGCCAACCTGAATCCCAGAATCTTCTGACCCAACTTTTGTTTCCTTCTGCTCCCTATCCTGCATTTCATTCTTCAGACAAAACCACAAACCCTTCTCAATATTAGTTCCATACTTTTCCACTTCTGAATCTAGATTCCCCTTCTCTTGATTACTACATGTCCAAATTCTACTCATCTGACATGTTCCTATGAATACTTCCTTCTGAACCCACCAACACTTAAAGCTAGAAGTAATATCTCCCTTCAGTGATCTGTCCAATCACTTAAGTTTTTTAATGGAACTTAACACGTCATATCTTGTTCTTTGATCATTTATATTTTTATTGCCCCTGTTGAAAAGGAACCATGAGAGGAAGTATTGTATCTTGACTCCTCGTTGCATTCTCTTTGACATCTTACCCATAAAAGGTGCTCAATCAATACGTGTTGTATATACTATTTTATCCTGCATATTAACTCTCCTTCCCAGTTTTGTGTCACCTGGAAACATTTAGATATATTACTGTTTCTTCAAGTCACTGATTTTAAATGTTTTGTGGGACCAGATCAAGAAGAGACCAACTAGAGATCTCCCTCAAGGTTGATATGAATCTGCCAGTCATTGTTCTTTGGATTATGGTTATTAAGTCATATATAAGTCCACTATTTTTCCTGTTTCCTAAGAATATCATGAGTAACTGTCAAAATATCCAGCCACAAATGTAGTTGCATGTTTGACAATGTCCAGGATTGTCTTTCCTTGGCATGATCACTACCAGAGTTCCTGTTATTTCTGCATCATCATTCAATTTTGGCTTTTGTTTAAATTTATGTATGAAATAGTTAAATCAATTCCCTTCATTACATCCTTTATCTGTTGGAGGATAAAATTTTCAGCCATGTGACAAGAATTTATCAGATGCTCTAATTTGAGCAAAATAAAGCTGCCAGTACATGTGAATAGCTGATGTCCCCATCATGGCTGTATCTTATCCTTGTACTTGTTTGCAACATGTTTTATGAAAGCCTGATCTAAATCCTCCCATCTGGTTAGGTTACCAAACTCCATTTGATAATACAACTTTTGCCTTCTTTTAGCCTCACTTGACCAGGGAATTGGGGGGGTTCCTTTATCCCATGTTCAAGAATCTCCATATGTGCATATTTATGTATATTGATTTATAGGTATCTTCCACTTTCCATTGTAAAACATTGTAAGACATTCCTTTCAAATGCCAGCTCCCATTCATGAATTCCTTTCCACTAAGTGTTAACAGTCCCTGAGATTTACTTATTTTGATATTGCAGTTTTGCTCTTTATAAACACATTTTTTTAAGCTCTTGGATTTGTTTTCTATTTGTTCATATTTCTCCTCTTAATTACCTGCTAGTTCTTCCACTCTGTTTTTTCTCCTATCATATTATTATTACTCATAGTCTTGCAGTTTTAACTGAAGATTATTTTTATTCTTTGATTTCAGTTTAAAACCCCTTGGTCATACCTATGTGGGTCTTGTTAAACATAATCTTTTGGTTCTTCTGAACTACTTAACACTTTTCCAGGAGTATAATCATTTTAGTGTCATAAGTCATTACCTAACATGGTTCTTCGGCAGCATCTGCATAGCTAGTTGTGTTTCCTATATCCATATCTTTACAAAACTATGGCTTTAACTGGAAGAACAGATGACAATACCACCTTGCTTTAGGAAAGGCCTCACAGTAAAAAGAGTTGTTCAAGGCCCATTATAATCTGTATCATTGATTCATTCACATTCTGTCAATGATGTGGGAAGAATCTAGATAGTTTTGTATCTCTATACTTCAGGAGAGTAAATTGCCTTCCTGTTTTCTGTTTAGTCTTCTAATCAATTATTCATTCTGCTGAGGTGGTTTAGTTCCTTGAGTGTGACTGAGAACAAACAGGATTCAGAGGGATTAGATAGAAAGAAAATCGAATTTGACCACGTACTATATGAAGGAGCCTAACCCCAGCTAATTTGAGAGGGTAGCTTCATTAGAAATTGCCTTATCTATATTGGAAAGTTTCACTTTCCCAACATAATTGTAGATTTTTATTAAAATGCCCAATTTTTCTCAACCTCAGAGGATGACTAAGGTTTCTCTTGTTTGCCCACTACTAAAAATTTAGTTTTGGGGTTCCTGGGTGGCTCAGTTGGTTAAGCATCCAACTCTTGATTTTGGCTCAGGTTATCTCAGGACTGTGAGATCAAGCTCCACATTGGGCTCCTCACTTGGCGTGGAGCCTGCTTAAGATTCTCTCTCTCGCTCTCCTGCTACCCTTCCCCCCCTAAAAAAAATTGGTTTTAGTTACCTAGTTTACATTAGTTTAGTTCTCTAATGTAGAGAAAGACCAATATCTGCATAATCCATCAAGTGAGTTGTACTTCGGCTATTAATATGATCTTGTCATCCATTGTACACATTGCTACATCTTATAAAAGCTGAATTTTAGAAGCCTAGAATCTGGAATGTAAGGAATTATTTGTATTGACAAAAGAAAAGGTAGAATGGTCTCAAAAATACCTGTCTTTCTGAAAAAATCACTATATACCAACTGTATAAAAATCTCCTAAAATCCTCCAAATAACCATTTCTGTACCTCAAAAGGAAATTAACAATGCCATAAGTTCTCTCACCTCTTAAGGTAATTGCCTTTATATTTTTGTCACTTAAAAATATGAGTTGCTGCTCCATAAGCAGAGTCTTATACCTGTAATTCCACTTATGTTGTTTCTTATCTTTTACAAAGTATAGTAGTCTTCCCCTCAGTGTCTTAATACTTACTAGGCCCTCAACCCTCTTGTAATCTATTATCTTGCTTCCTTCCTGAATTATTATCTAGACCGTTTCATTCTCTCTAAGACAGGGAGTAGACAACTATTTCACAAACCCTTTAAG
Source organism: Mirounga leonina (assembly GCF_011800145.1). Taxonomy (NCBI): domain Eukaryota; kingdom Metazoa; phylum Chordata; class Mammalia; order Carnivora; family Phocidae; genus Mirounga; species Mirounga leonina. The sequence continues at coordinate 16,258,697 of NW_023270739.1, forward strand.
CTTCTTCACTAGTATAAAAGCTTGAATTTGCTGACTATCCATGTAGCGATCACTCACTTCAGATAGACTTTAAAAGTCCTACAAATTACAAATACAGATTTTTTTAAAGATTTTATTTATTTATTTGAGAGAGAGCGAGACCAAGAGAGCGCACAGAGGGAGAGGGAGAAGCAGACTCCCCATGAGCAGAGAACCCTACAAAGGGTTCAGCATGGGACTGGATTCCAGGACCATGAGATCAGGACTTGAGTGAAGGCAGACACTTGACTGACTGAGCCACCCAGGTGCCCCTACAGATTTTTTTAAAAATGTTTAGGCTTCCTACATATCAGGATGAACTAGTCTTTTTTTTTTTTTGGCTTTCTTTCTAAGCTGCCATGCAAACTTCCTCTTCCTGAGTCCTAGCTATCTCCTGGAATGTACTGCTTTGGTATTTATTTGCCCTGCTTCACTTGCCACATACCTGCAAATCTGTTTTAGAAACTAGGCAATTCATTTGCAATGACATGGATGGAGCTAGAGTATATTATGCCAAGTGAAATAAGTCAGTCAGGGAAAGACAAATACCATATGATCTCACTCATATGTGGAATTTAAGAAAGAAAACAGATGAGCATATGGGAGGAGGGAAAAGAAAAAGAGGAGAGAGGGAAACAAGCCATAAGTGACTCTTTTTTTTTTAAGATTTTATTTATTTGTGAGAGAGAGAATGAGAGACAGAGAGCATGAGAGGGAGGAGGGTCAGAGGGAGAAACAGACTCCCCGCCGAGCAGGGAGCCCCATGTGGGACTCAATCCTGGACTCCAGGATCATGACCTGAGCCAAAGGCAGTCGCTTAACCAACTGAGCCACCCAGGCGCCCAAGCCATAAGTGACTCTTAACAATAGAGAAGAAACTTAGGGTTGGTGGAGGGAGGTGGGTGGGGGGTGGGCTAAATGGGTGATGGGTATTAAGGAAGGCACTGGTTGTGATGAGCACTGGGTGTTGTACGAAAGTGATGAATGACTGAATTCTACTCCAGAAACCAATATTGCACTGTATGTTAACTAACAAAATTTCAATAAAATTTTAAAAATAAAAAAACAAAAAAATAAACTAGGCAATTAAAACTGCTTAATTATTATAAACTTCTTTGAACAGAAGCCAACAGAATCTTTCAAATGTCACAAGTACCAGTTCACAGAGAAATAAACAGTACCTTGCTTTTTGGTCTCCATTACCTTTTTCTGTCACTCCTACATTACTACCCTCTGTGAGATATAAGAATAATTACATTTCCAAAAAATAGTTGTTTCTCTGTGACACAATTTGAATGCCTAGGAGTACACCTAGATCTTTATTCTACTTCTGGGATGCAACATGGTAGAGTTTCTTAGCCTTGTCATACAGTCCTATGTGACCATGGTCATCATGTCACCTCTCAAGGCTTCAGTTCCCTCATACATAAAATGAGATCTGAAGTTCCGTCTAGGTTTTTGATCTATTAATTGATCCCCAAATTTGGATCTCATTATTAATGAACATTCCTGGAACACCTGCTGGCATTTTCTGATTTCTTTTTCCTTTTTAAGCAAGTTTTACACAGGATTTTTCAGTGAGTAATAATGTTGTGTTCCAAATGTGGCAGATAATTGATTCTGATTTAATGTTTCTTGTCATAATAGTGCAGCACAAGCTTTTACTAAATTACATATTGCTTTTATAACTTAACTGGAATTGTGTACACAGATCACTTTTCCAACAGTTCTCCCCTTTTTACTGGCAGAGCTTGGTGAATCCTTTGCCAGTAATAAATTGTGCATTGGGAAAGTCCGACTTCCACATTAAGCTAATGACTTGTATTTTTTGAAACCATATTTGCCAAAACAGTCTCTTCGGACACTTGGACTTTTTTAAAGCTCTGTTTTCTTTGGCTGGCTTAAAACGTGAATTGAATAATTTCCTTGGTTTTGGTGGTTCTGATGCATCTGTTGCCAGCAGTGGATGTTGGCTTGGGGAAATGTGACTTCCATTACCTAAGGATGAAGAATTAGTTCATCATGAAGTTATGCACCTTAGACCTGGGAAAAATAATCAAGTACAAGTAGAGTACTCTTTAGGTAAGGTATAGTTTTTGTAAGAGTAGTTAAAGGCTTTAAAACCTTGTTTGGGATATGACCCCAGTGTGACTTCCTATGTCTAGAGAGTTCCACGGTAGGTTCCTCATCACTGATCAACAGTGTAGTCAAAAGGAGGAGCTGCTGGTTCATATGTAGTTGGAGTTGTGGAAAACACTAGTACAGATTTAGTTTAACAACTATATGATATTTCTTTTTTCATTGATTTTTGACTCTGTAAGTATTATAATATTAACATGTGGTTAGTTTCCTTTGTAATATCTAAAGTTTACTGCTCAGTATCAAGGTCAGTATTTTTTGAGTGCATAATGGTTGTAGTGCCATGGACAACTTTCTGTGGTGTTTTAGCATCACACTGTCCATTGAAGATAAAAGCTGTATGTATAATGATTGATTTCCTACACATATGAATGTGGATAAAGATGGATAAAGAAAAGATACAAGTGAGCAATTTAATTAATTGCACAATTTAGCCAACTTTGCCAATTGGAAAGGGAAAATATTCTGTTTCCCATCAACTAAATAGTCAGCCATGTCCATTTCACTACAACTAAAAGAGAAAAGTAAAGCTTAGCAGAATAGTAATTTTGAATTGAGGTAAATGGAACTCAAGAGACCACAGTTATCCTCCTTCCTCTACATTCATTTTTAGATCAGATGCAAAAAAGATTGGGTAGAGATTTCCCCAAAGGCAGAAAACTGTGACAATTAGACACCAGTTGGGAGCCCTTGAGGTGTTACCTGTGCTTTTCCATAGCCTAAGTATCTGGAAAACCTAGAAATAGGTAACTTTGTTGTGTTTTTGGCCCAAGGAAAAAAAATTACTTATTCTCTGCTAAAGTCAGTGAACTTAGCCTCTAAGGAGACCATGTGTGAAGAATTATCATGCCAGTTTTACTGGAAAGTGTTTCACTCACTTTCCCAACAAGATTATAGATTTTCATTAAAATACCCAATTTTTTTCAGTGATTTCAAAATCACTTAGGATTTTTCAATATTTTGGCTGCCTTTTGAACCCTCCCCAAGTTGCCTGGAAAGTTGGGGAGCTCAGAGCCAGCCATACTGTGTACACATTTAATGTTGAGAAGTATTAATTTAAATGGTGTATTTGCCCTTTTGTTTATTCTTTGCTATTTTACTTTTCTTATATATGTTAGAGAACAGTAAACAATAATATTGCTAAGTTCAGGTTTTAAATTTCTTGCTTTCCTTGATATATTTGTTTTCCCGATTTCTCGTTTTCCTTAGAATACTGAAGGAAAAACATGTAGTGGGCAGGTACTACTAAGTTAGATGGTTGTTGATATCCATTTGGTAATAATCTGTGCACCTACCTTATCTATTCCCCATATATTCTTTGCTAATGCCACTTTGCCATAAATATATAGCTTAGAATATTTTACTACTGATACTACATATTTTTCATTGTAGTTTTCTTTTTTTATTTATTTAATTAATTAATTTTTCTATTATGTTCAGTTAGCATATAGTACATCATAAGTTTTTGTTGTAGTGTGCAATGATTCATTAGTTGCATATAAGGCCCAGTGCTCATTCTTACACGTGCCCTCCTTAATACCCATCACCTGGTTACCCCATTCCCCTACCTGCCCCTCCCTTCTGTAACCCTGTTTGTTTCCCAGAGTCCAGAGTCTAGTCTCCTTTTGTGGCAATCATTTGCTAAGAAGATGTTGATTTGGATAGTCTGTTTCCAGAAACTAGTTGTTTAACCGTAACTGTTTCTATTTATGGTACTTACAGTCTCTGGAAAAACACATTTTGAACTGTGAACTGTGGGAGCATTTAGAATCCTCAATCATATTTAAAGAATAGTCACATACCAACAAGCTGATGTACACAGAAGTCTGTCTCCCTTAGAGTTATAGGAGGATATCTGGCTGCTGTAGACTTGAATTTTTTGTTTCTTAATAATATATCAGATAATTAAAAATTAAATTAAAAATTTAAAAGGAAGATTAAATGGAACATAACATAATTGAGAATACAAAATAATCTTTTAAAAATAATTGATAAGGTAATAAATTTAGGATGTTAAATTTATTAAATCAGTTTTTCCTAGGTATAAAAGTATGTATGAAAAGAATATATTTCTTGGGGCGCCTGGGTGGCTCAGATGGTTAAGCATCTGCCTTTGGCTCAGGTCATGATCTCAGGATCCTGGGATCGAACCCCACGTCAGGATCCCTGCTCAGCAGGAAGCCTGCTTCTCTCTCTCCCTCTACTGCTCCCCCTGCTTGTACTCTCTCACTCTCTCTGTCGAATAAATAAATAAAATCTTTAAAATATATATATATATATATATATATATATATATTTCTTTAGGAATTTATTCGCCATGTCATATTTTTGTGTCACTGGTATCATAACTAAAATAATTTACCTAGGATTGCCTGTCTGAAGAATCCTTTCAAGCCAAAACATTTAATTCTTTATTTCAATTTATTTTGTGGAGTACCAATAAAATGTACTTCATCTGCCTTAAATTCACTGTAATACCATACCTCTGTATGCCTCTCCCCATAAACGAAAGAAAAAGGAGTTAAGCAAACACAGAGGAGGGCACATTTGGAGGATAAGCTTAAGGTAGTTTTAAATTTCATAGGAATCTCCTTTAAATGATATATAAAATGGGAACCAACAAAGACAGGGGCATTTAGCAGAAAAATATTTTTAACTTTAGACTTCATATCTTTCATTCCAACTCATTTAAACAACTCTGTAACTCTTTAGAAGTTGTGACAAAAAGAACAGTACTCTACTATTAAGGTTCTTTTTTTTTTTTATTTTATTTATTTGTCAGAGAGAGAGAGAGAGAGTGCATGCGCGCGCACACACACACGAGTAGGGGGAGGGGCAGAGGAAGAAGCAGGCTCCCCACTGAGCAAGGAGCCCGATGCGGGACTGGATTCCAGGACCCTGGGATCATGACCTGAGCCAGAGGCAGGCACTTAACCAACTGAGCCACCCAGGCATCCCACTGTTAAGGTTCTTAAGGAAGCTTTTGAAGATACATACTAACAATGACAGTTTTTATACTTGCTGAACTGTGTGGTATAGTTCTTTTACTCTGATCCAACTATAATGTTTTAGTCACCCAACTTTGATTTCTCAGTGCCCTTTTATCTTCTTTGCTACTAACCACTCTGCCAGAAATAAGGGACCTCACAAAAAAGTTTTCCAAAGTTGTGAGGAGGAAATAATAGTGATGTAAATTAAGTAGTTATTTACTCAGATTTACTCTTTTCAGAAATATTGTGATTCTCACTTTAATTATAAATTTGTCTAAGATTATGGGTTTACCACTGGGAGGAAAAGTAAAAGACCAGAGAAGCCAATGAGCTATAATAAGGAAGTGAGCTCATCTCAGGTGGCAGAGAAGTGTCTTAGTGGTTTTAGAGACCATCAACTTAAGGAAGACATTTTTTTTTTTAAGATTTTATTTATTTATTTGAGAGAGAGAGAATGAGAGAGAGCACATGAGAGGGGGGAGGGTCAGAGGGAGAAGCAGACTCCCCACTGAGCAGGGAGCCCGATGCGGGACTCGATCCCGGGACTCCAGGATCATGACCTGAGCTGAAGGCAGTCGCTTAACCAACTGAGCTACCCAGGCGCCCTTAAGGAAGACATTTTAGCAACATATTTGACAAGGATCTGAGAGCATAAACATTCATAATGGGGTAGACAGTCCTGGTGTGGAAGATAATTTGTCGTAAATGAATCATAGAGATGTAAGACATAATACTTCATTTGTAAGGTAATATTTTGCTAAGGATTGTTTTACAGTTTAGAAAAAATGCTAGTATGTTGACTGTTTTAAAAGGAAATAGATTTCAAAATATTAAATTTTATTGAGAAAGATTAGTGAAAATTATTTCTCTACTTGAAGATATCTGCATCTTAATACTGCAATTTTAAAAAATATGTTCAGATGTAAGTACATCTTACCATAGTTTTTCATAATATAAGACCATCCCAACTTTTCTTGTTGTTTTCCTAGCCCAAGTTTACAAATGACTTTTATTCATTTAGTTGGTTAGATCGTGTCCTGATGACACACTGGTATCAGATTCAGGGCCCTTCATTGTGGTTCTATAGCCACGTGGAATGGCTAATACTGATCCTCTCTCTTTCGATGGGTACCTATGGATCACTAAGGGCATTGAATGAGGCTCATGACACACCAGTTCAAACACATTACCACTATTAGAAAATTAGTTCAAAGTGACTTTGTGGTTTCAATCAGTAGAATCATCTTTATAATTAATTACTAAGAATTCTATTCCTTATTGCTTTTATTACCTTTTTGAAGATATTTCTTTAATTCTCCTTGAATAGGTACATAAAATAATACATTTTCAAAAACTGAACAGAAGGCCATCTGAACTTACTACACTTTTAATTTTGGTAGTGAATTCCAAAATAATTTGTAATAGAAATTTTTTTAAGGTTTTATTCCTGGAAAGTAGAAACATAGTTAAATTTAGGAAATTTTAATGAATACATATTTCAAAGAACAAATATCATTTGAATGAAATGTATAGCAAAGCTGTAATTTAGCTGAAGTATTCATAATGGCAGTCTAGGATTAATTAGCCTATCAAAACAAGTCTTTAAATTTTAGATAATTATTTTTACATTATAGTGAAGGGAAGAACATGAGTCTTCCACAGCACCAAATTACTCTTAAATCAATGAATACTTGAGTAGCTACAAAATGCAAAGAAAACACTCAGTGCACCATGATCACTACACCTAATATTTATCATGTTACAAGAATATCCAGGGGAAAAATCAATCACATGGGGAAATTGATGTGGTTCTATTTTGAACTGACTCATAACAATAGATCCTTTACCTTTTGAAATAATTTCTTTAAAGGTTTTTCTTGGTAGACATTTAAGTTAACTTTAGTTCCCATTCCTAAAAGGCACATGGGGTATTGGCTAATGTATTTATTTTTATGAATGTACTTTACCAGTTTCCTGGGGTCCTAGTCATGACCAGCATCATTTTGTCCATTTTACAGTGATTTGTTCCTTCATCTTTAAAGGTATCTTATGGGCACTCAGTGAGAAATACGTTCTCACTGTAAAACTTAACTCTTGAGATAATCATTGAAAAAGGAAGAATTTACTGTTTGCTCCATATAAACCACATAGCACTAATCAAGATATGTGAACCTCTTTTTTCCCCCGCATATTTAGGTTCAAATCAGTGACCCTTCGTGGCAACAGTATTGGAGTTAATATCAGAGTCTAGCATTTTCTAAATCTATACAAGTCATTAGGAATAAAACTTCCCTTTTTTTAGATAGCCATATTCATTTTACAGTGATTAAGAGATTCATTTAAATTAATTTTGTATCCCTTCACAGAAAACTTCCAGAAGGAGATTGTTGAGCATGTACTTGCTTTTGTGGTAGGATTTGTTCTGTAAACATTTAGTATCTATTATATAGAATCTTTCACCTGAAGATTTTATTCTAATTCTAGCACTCTACTTAATATATTTCATAAAAGGAAGTAAAGATATTTTTAAGATAGCGCTGTTGAAAATCAGAAAGCAAAGAAATGGTTGAGTCCGTTTCACTAAGTTAAAACTTAAGTAAACAACCTGATTAGAGGACTGGTTGCCTTTTTTCCAACCCATGGCATCTATTCAACTCGTACTCATTCCCTCTCCCTGCAAGTAAGAAAAGTACTATTCACCTGTCAACTCAACAGATGTTTTTTTTTTAATTGTTGACCTATGTAAGGAAAAAAAACTTAATATTTTGCATCTTTCATAACTGAATTGTTGTGATTCAAGCTCAAACTGAGAGGAGAAACTAAAGTTTAAGGAGCAGCGCCCGGCTAGCTCAGTCGGTAGAGCATGAGACTCTTAAAGTTTAAGGAGCATTTTTTGTTACTTTAAAAAAGAAAAGTCATTTATCTCCATTAGATTGAGTAAGGGTTTCCTCCCCCTTCTAATCTAAAACTTTGGGAAAACTTCAACATGGTTTATAAAAGAATTCAGTAGCTTGTCTTTCATTAACATAATAAATGTAAATATTGGCATCCTTCAGTTTTTGTGATATAAGAAACTAGTAGTAACTGTTAGTGTTGCCATCATAATTTCATTAGTGTGGCTTCTTTACACACTTTCTCCAGTGACGCAAATACAGACGTGATTTTTTGGAACATCAAACTTATGGTTGCCTTCTCTCTTCTTCATTACTTATGTTGGACAAACTGCCATTATCACTTGCCAAAAATAATCCCACAGTTCAGTAGACTTCAGTTTTGAGGTCTCTCATGTCCAACTTAGACCACCAGTAGCTTTGTCTCTTGGAGATCAGAAATTGGACACTTCTTTTTGATGTTTAACAAACCTGACTCTGTTCCTTAACCCCTAAGGAAGAATATATCAAAACAAATTTTCTAAGCAACATCTCTGGAAACATAGCAGCAAATCCCTTTGGAATGCATCCTTTGGAACACAGTCCAAATTATTTTTGTATCAAGCTTTATGAGATTTGTATTAAGGTGATGATAATATTAAAGTCTCTACTAGGGTAAGATAAGTTATTTGTATTTTCTTTTGTCTATATCCATATACAGAAGTCACTAGTCACCAAATTTTGGTAATATCTGTATTCTTGTGCTATAAACAGCTTCAAGAAACTAAGGGTAAAATACGGAGCTTACGTATTTAGGTTTCGAGTATTATACTGTAACCAAGGCCATGAAACTCCTGTTAAAATAGGGAGCTTATCTAATTCTACCAACTTCCCTTTTCCCCATTACTCCCTACCCACTACCTCCCCTCACTACCACCTCATACACACTTTCTTTGCTATATTTTAGGAAATGTTTTTTTCAACTTCATTTCTCCCTTCTGTTTTCTCGGCTTTGTAACTTATTTGTATAACCTTTCCAATGATATCCTGTGGACTATGCTAAAGTATAATAAATAAATCACATAGTTGAGTTTGTAGAAAGACCTTATACCATCAAACCATAGTTAATAGAAACTGAGAGGCCTTTTTAAAGAAAAAAAACATAAAACTCTGCTCTTTTTCACATCTCTTTTACAGTCCTAACTTTGCTTGTTATACTAAATAGTTAAGTAATAGTTAAGTTTTAATTATCAAGTAAAATTCCCAACCTTATCTTTCAAGTATCAACTTTCTCTTCCACCATTAAAATTAAATGCATTTTATTATGAAGTAATCATTAAGTGCATTTTGTACTTAAGAGAAAAATCTTTCTCTCAAGTCTTAGTTCCAGAAAATATATTTTAAAAGTGGTACAGTTTTAAATTCATGCTTTTTGGTTCCAAATATAAGTGTCTGTTCATATTGGATGCCCCTAAGCAAGTAACAGCCTTTTTTCTTTTTTCCTTTCATTTATCCTTAAATTCATAAGCTAACAAAAGATTTTATCTTCCACCTTTTTTGTCTTCCAAACCTACCGTGTTTCACTTTTTAGAATTTCTTGAAGTTTGTACCATGAAACTATTACTTTCAGGAGTATGGCTTTGAAGAGAATTATACAATGGTATTATTTATTTTCATCTAACATTTAGGATGCATTTAAGTGTCCATAACTTTCTGAGTCTTTTTTTTTTTTTTTTGAGAGAGAGAGAGAGAGACCCCATGGTGGGGGAAGGGGGGAGCAGAGGGAGGAGAGAGAGAATCTTAAGCGGGCTGCACGCCCAGTGCAGAGCCTAACGTGGGGCTTGATCTCACAACCCTGAGATCATGACCTGAGCCAAAATCAAGAGTCAGGTGCACTTAATTGAGTGAGCCACCCATGGACCCCACTTTCTGAGTCTTAATAGCTTGCATTTTATAAATTTATGACATAACAGTTATGAAGATGAATGTATAAAAAGGGCCTGTAAATGACAGTCTTGCCTTTGCTGCCTCCCAGGAGAGAGTCTTCCTGGTAAACTATAAATTTGAAAGACAGCCTTGTTTTCCCAACCTCCTTTAACCTAGCAAGCTGTAGAGAACTTGGACTTTTCTCCTCCGAAACCAAAATAAGAGATTATGGTTATAGAAGGCATCTTATGACTCCTTTGGTAACTGTCTTTTCTGGACATTTTTTTAAAAAAGTAAGAATTAAATTTTAATACATTTTCTGATTTTAAAAATGAAGATCATAGTTAATAATGATCTGAATTTAACTTGGCAAGATCTGTAACATTTTTGTGAGAGATATATGGTCATTAACTTTGAAGATTCTTCATATTGAATTTATTTGATTCTCACGTTTTTACGTATGCTTGCCGAGATTTAAATGATTTTATTGGGTGAAATATAAAATAAATAAACATTTTGATGAAGGAGATTATCTAGCAAGTATCTCTTTGTTCTTAAAAATATGTTTGAGACAACTTGTGTAAAATAGATTATTTAAAGATTTGTGTATGTTTATAAGTCTTTGTCTTTTTCTTTTTAACTAAAACTTCTGTCCCATCTTTAAGACTCACATCAGCAAGTCGTTTGCGGATCTTTAACTCAGTCTGCCTTTCCTTGGGTCTAACATTACCATTATGGAGGCCTCTGTTATCAATTGCATGATTGCACTGTGTTTATCTAACACATCTATTAGACTACTCCCTGAGGGCAGGGGCTGTTTATGTCTTTTCTCAGCATAAAGCACTGTGCTGCCATGGTGATGTTAAATATTGAAGGTGTGCGATTGTGATAACCCAGTAAATTTGCTCCTAAGATCCTTGAGACCAGAAAACACATGGGACAACTGCAAAAGAAAGCAGGAGAACCTTAGTTGGGCTGGTGCCCAGAAATTTCAGGGTAGAGTTCTGAGAAATTGGACCTGGAACATTAGTGCTCCTAAGGGGCCTCTTCTATACCTTGGGTTCAAAATTGAATATCACACAACTGGCTAGTGACATGGAACGCCTGAAGGGAAGAGTATGCAGCACCGGTGGAGCAGTGATGGAGCTTTTTCCCGTGGGCTCTGGCTCGGCTTACCCCTTCTGCCACATGGGATGAAGAGATATGACAGAGAGGGTCCCAACTGTGTGTACAGCCTTTTAAAGCACAGTGATTCCACTTTTGAAAGTGATATAATGAAGGTCCTCAAATTGAACACATATTTGTGTTTCCTCATCTTTTGGAATGATGTGAAGAGTAGGAATTGGCAGACTGGATTGCATCTTCTTCCCTTAGAGCTTTATAAATGAGCTTTCAGTAAATCAGTCGCCTTTTCAAGTAAATATGTATTTCTGACATATCCTTTTCTTATTATACAAGATGTATAATACAGTCCCAGGAGAATTCTTGAATTTTATTTGATCTTTGTGTCCAAATGGAATTGGACCATTTGCTTATGAAAAGAACATTAACATAGCTATACTTCAGAAAGCTCTGAAATCTTTATTTGAAAAGACATTTACCCATCTTGTTAAGTATTTATTGTACATCCCAGCGAAGGTTTTAATCGTTTGAGTCATCAACTTTTTTTTTTTTGGAGGTATAAGAAGTGAGAATGTGATATCTGACTTGTTTACAGCAGAATTAGTAATGGATAAGCTCAAATGATTTAATTTGGGCATATGTGATATTGGATAGCACTGATTCCACTAAGTCAGTTAAAATGTGTACCTTATTAGATTATTCAAGTGCTACATACATACTAATATAAAAGCAAAATAAGCTATTTTAAATATGAGCCATCTAAAAGGTCTTGTTTTAGGGGCGCCTGGGTGGCTCAGTTGGTTAAGCGACTGCCTTCGGCTCAGGTCATGATCCTGGAGTCCCAGGATCGAGCCCCGCATCACGCTCCCTGCTCGGCAGGGAGTCTGCTTCTCCCTCTGACCCTCCTCCCTCTCATGCTCTCTGTCTCTCATTCTCTCTCTCTCAAATAAATAAATAAAATCTTAAAAAAAATAAAAAAAAATAAAATAAAAGGTCTTGTTTTAGGGGGTATGAGACCTATAAAGGAGGCTTTTTATTTTAGCTTCTATTCATTTAATTTTTTTTTATTTTATTGAGAAATAATTGAAATACATCACTGTATAAGTTTAAGGCATACAGCATGATGGTTTGATTTACATATATTGTGAAATGATTACCACAATAGGTTTAGTTAACATCCATCATCTCACATAGGTACAGTGAGAAGAAAAGAAAAAATTTTCTCCTCGTGATGAGAATTCTTAGGATTTACTCTCTGAACAAGTTTCCTATATATCACACAGCAGTGTTAGCTGTAGTCATTATGTTGTACATTATATCCCTACTACTTCTTTATCTTATAACTGGAAGTTTCTCCTTTTGACCACCTTCCTCCAGTTCCCCCTCCTTCCTCCCAACCCCCCACCCCTGCCTCTGGTAACCACAAATCTGGTCTCTTTTTTCTATAAGTTTGGTAGTTTTGTTTTGTTTTTAGATTCCACATAGAATGAGATCATAATATATTTGTCTTTATGTGTTTAGCATAATGCCTTCAAGGTCTGTCTAGGTTGTCATAAATGGTAGGATTTTCTCAGTTTTATGGCTGAATAATATTCCATTGTGTGTATATATACCACAACTTCTTTTTCCATTCATCCATTGATGGACATTTAGGTTGTTTCCATGTTTTGACTATCATAAACAATGCTGCTACAAAAATGGACCTGCAGATATCTTTTTGAGTTAGTATATTCATTTCCTTTGGATATATTCCCAGCACTGGAATTGCTAGGTCATATGGGAGTTCTATTTTAATTTTTTGAGGAATCTTCATACTGTTTTCCGTAGTGGCTTTACCAATTTACAGTCCCACCAACAGTGCACAAGGGTTCCCTTGCTCACCTCCATGCCAGCATCTGTTACCTCTTATCTTTTTAGTGATGGCCATTCTAACGGGCATGAGATGATATCTTATTGTTTGTAATTTGCATTTCTCTATTAACTAGGGATGTTGAGCATCTTTTTGTGTATGTGTTGGTCATTCATATATCTTTGGAAAAATGCCTATTCAGGTCCTTTGCCCATTTTTAAATTGCATTATTTAAGTTTTTTGCTATTGAGTTGTTTGAGTTCTTTATATATTTTGGATACTAACCTCTTACCAGATATATGGTTTGTAAATATTTTTCCCATTCTGTATTATTTTCACTTTGTTGATGGTTTCTTCTGCTGTACAGAAGCTTTTTAGTTTGATATAATCTCACTTATTTTGTATTTTGTTACTCATGCTTTGGGTGTGACTTCCATAAAATCATTATCAACTCCCATATCAAGGAGCTTTTTTCCTGTTTTCTTCTAGGAGTTTCTTGGTTTCAGGTTTTACATTAAAGTCTTTAATCCATTTTGAGTTAATTTTTGTAAGTGGTGTAAGATAGGGATCAGGTTTCATTCTTTTACATGTGACTATCCAATTTCCCAGCACCATTAATTGAAGAGACTTTCTTTTCTGCATTCTTGGCTCCCTTGTCAAATATTAGTTGGCCATCTATATTTGGGTTTATATCTCGGCTCTCAGTTCTCCTTCATTGTTCTATTTATCTGTTTTTATGAAGGAGGCATTTTTAATAATTGATTATGTTATGTCCTTTGCTTAGGGTGTTCCAGTGATGGCAATAAGAAACAAAATGATATCGGAAGGACTAGACCCAGATCTTCTTGAGTAAGTAATTCTTCTAATATAATATTATGCCAAGATGTTAAATTTATCAGTTATAATAAAAATACTCTAAGCTCTATTTTTTTTTCCACTGTACAGTGTTTGATGGTTGAGGAAACCACCTTCATAAATAGTGTCTTGGCTAATGTTACAAAAATGAAATATCTCTCCTACGCTACTAAAAACCAGACACTGCACATTGTAGAAGCAGTTTGAATAGATCATTGATGAATCTATACATCCAGAAGAGATGGAATTTGATGACAGTTTTGCTGCACAGCAGTGGTGTCACAAGAAGTTTTTTTTTCTTTCATGCCATCTTTTTCTTTTCTTTTTTATTCTATTCTTTTCTTCCCTCCCTTTCTTTCTTCCTTCCTATCTTTCAATTTTTAAGACCTTAGTATATAGGAAATTTACTCTACCATGATCTAAGTTGAACCAGCTTGAGAAATAAATAGGGTAAAGCCACTCTAGGTCCACATTAATAATTATTATGAAACTAGATACCTGTTTGTGTGAATTTTATTAAAAAAAACATTGAGAAATGCTGACAAATCGTGGCTCAGAAATTTGACAATAATTTATTCCATCCAAGCAAACCAGGCTACATAGCTCATTCTGGATAAAATATATCTTAATGGATTATTCAGAGCTAGTCTGTTTTTCAAGTATCTAGGTACTTATAAAGAGTCCATTTGGGATTTTAGTTCACCCTAATGTATTTAGTTATGTTATCCAGACATTTGTACTATACTAGCAATATACTTTGAAATTTTTCTTGGCTCTCAGCCTTTCAAGAAAATGTGTGCATTTTGAAGGTGAAACACCATAAAACAGTCTTTTTCTCATATTTTATCTTTTAAAAACAGTATTTAAGAATTTTTTAAAAGTCTGTAAGAATAGATTTCAAACATGTATCTACATTTAGTATATATCCAAGTAGCAAACAGTTTAAGTACAATGGCATATATTGGTAATTTGAACTCAAGCATCTCCAGGATATTTGGCATTTGTTCTGGAAATTGTTTCTGACACACACTTTAAAAGCAGATGCATTGTGACATATATTTTAATGTGAATTGAACATACAGGTCCAATCCATTTTGGTATTCATTGGAATATATGTTATAAATATATTTAACATTGACCATGACCTCTTTTTTGCTTCTGGAAATACACAGGAGACCTTCTATAATAACAGAGGGCTAAAATGACATTTAAAATTATGATTTTTCCCTCTAGAGAAAATGTAATGGAAAACTAACAGTCCAGTAAGCATCAGCATATGTTGGATATCCAATCTCTTTACCCCCTACTGGCTTCATTTCATCCTCTGCCCAGCCTAAACCTACTTCATAATCTTCTACCTCAATCAGCTACCCACACCAGAAACTTGAAAGTCATCCTTGATTCTGTCTTCTTCCCTGTCCCTGTCAGTCTATGATTTTTTCATTTTTAATATTTCTCACAGCTGACCACAGGACTCCATGCCCATTGCTGTTTAGTTCAAGCCCTCATCATTTCTAAACTGAATTATTATAATAGCTCCCAATTGGTTTCATTATTCTCTTTCAGTCTGTCACTAAAGCCTTAGTGGATCTGTTCATACTTCATTCTTGTTTCAAAACTTTCTGTGACTCTCTACTGCCTTCGACACATATTCTAACATCTTAGAATTGCATATAGATGTTTTTATCATCAAGACCCAGACTCTCTTCTTCATTTCTTGCACACTTCCATACATTCCTGTCTCCCGTAGCTGTAGCAGACTACTTGCATTTCTCTGAATGTATCATTCTCCTATTCCCTTTTGGTGTCTTTGAATTTTTTTCTCTCCTTGGAACTCCCATTCCCCCTATTATTGGCCTGACTAATTTCATATTCATCAAGACTCCATTTAGGTATCACCATGGGGGGAAGTCCATGGATGACTACCAAGGGGAGAACCCCCAGCACCCCCAATACTTCCCCAATGTATCTCATTTAGCAAGTTTGAGAGCCTGTCATTGTCTGTAAATGTTGAGAAACATTCAGTTGCAAGGTGGTGCCAAGTTTTGGGGTAGAATTCCAGTAACAGTTAACATTGTCTTACAGAAAAGCTGCTCCTCAACCACAGCCTGGAGCCTGAATTCTGATCCATTACCTCATAAGTACATGCCATCGGTCACAAGGGTTTGAGTGGGGGTGACTCACTATAACCTATCACCACTACTACTAGAAAACCAGTTTCAGCATTTAGCTAGATACGATGAGTGAAGTCAACCGCCTTGTTAAAGAGGAATTCTGGCATTTTGGGAATCATGTTTACAGAAAACTAAGGAGCCTCACTTTGGGAGAAAAGTCTGAGATGATGAATGAGAAGAAAATGTGCCGTCTGAGGGAAGAGTATACTTTTATTTAGAATTTTAGCCAAGAACTTTCAGTAAACATTGTTCTGTTTTTCCTTTAAAGTATAAACATACACTCTTTTTAAATTAGCCTTAGGTGATAAGACAGACTCATGCAACTGTTAGAGGAAATAGTCTAGATCTGTCTGCACCGGGCAAAGAGCAAAACTAAAGTTAATATAAAAATAAAGACTGATCACAAATACAGTATTGTTTGATTCACTTGTGTGTATAAAAATTTGGAAGCTAAGAGACATAATTTTAAATTAAAACAGTTTACATGATGAGGAAGAAGAAAACCTGGCTATTTTCCTAGAAAAATGACTATCATTGAATTTTAGAAAGTCTATGAAACTGAAGAAAAGGCCTGATAATTACCAAATAAAGTTTGTTTGCTACTAAATTATTATTTAGTTATTTTTAAAAGTCCTATGTTTTTGAAAATAACAGTAGTGCTTAAATAACCAAGAGTTATTCCTGTTTAGCTTGTAAAAATTAGTTTCCAATGCCAATGAAATAAAGACATGTGAAAGAGTACCTTTGTCATCATCATACTCTAAAGAGTTTAAGGGGAAACAAAATGGAAATCTTTAAGATTAATCTGTTCTAGTTTTGTATTCAGAACTATAGAACAGGTAAATTCTTTTAATCAATGCCTAATTTTCTTACCAGGAAAAAATATATATATAGTTTCTCCCTTAATCCTGTTTTTTTTTTTCTTTGTATGCTTTTATGTCCCAGAACTATAGTTACCATTATTACATAGTAATTACTACTTTAACTATCCTAGGATATATAGAGTAGCCTCTGGACCTGCCCAGCAAGAGATGAAATTCATGATGGTTAAGGCACCGGCTAAGGCAGACTTTAGAAATGGTCTGCCTATTCAGATTCTGCCCTGCCACTTTCCAGCAGTATGAATGTGGACTAATTATTTAATTGCTCTGTGCATAAATTTTACTCATCAGTAAAATAGTAAATAGAAAAGTTCACCCTTCTCAAGAGAATGATGTAAGCATTTATACACAGCTCTGGACAAGCAGTAAAAGTCCAATAAATTTAGTTGTGATTTATGAATGATTTAATGAGGGAATATGTAGCAAGTTCTAAACAATTGGATTTACCAGGATTTTGGATCACAATTTATTTATAATCCTCTAGTTGCTTGTATACCATTGTATTTTCAACAAGGACATATTTAACAAACACAGTGTAGTTATTCTTTTGAATTATACTGTTTTCTCAAACTGAAAAGTCTGTATTTTAAACTTTGCAGTAAAGAATAGACTTTTTAAAATTTTTTATTATGTTAATCACCATACATTACATCATTAGTTTTTGTTGTAGTGTTCCATGATTCATTGTTTGTGCATAACACCCAGTGCTCCATGCAATACGTGGCCTCTTTAATACCCATCACCAGGCTAACCCATCCTCCCACCCCCTCCCCTCTAGAACCCTCAGTTTGTTTATCAGAGTCCATCGAAGAATAGACTTCTGAAGTTGAAATTCAGCTGGTCACACTCTTTAATACTAGTGTGTGGGGGTACAGTTTGTAGCATTTTTTTGAGGTAAAATTAGTATATATGTTGCAGGTATACAGCCTTGTAATTTGAAATCTGTATACACTACAAAGTGATCACCACTAAAAGTCGTTACCATCATCCATCATCATACTTCACTCCATTCACTCATTTTGCCCACCCCCACCTCACTTCCTCTCTGGTAACCACCAATCTGTTCTCTGTATCTGTGAGCTTATATTTGTATTATTTTGTTAATTCATTTGTTTGCTTTTTTTTAGATTCCACATGTAAGTAAAATCATTTGATATTTGTCTTATGCCATCTGACTTATTTCACTTAGCATAATACCTTTAAGGTCCATTTGTTGTTGTAAATGGCAAGATTTCATTCTTTCTTATGGCTGAGTAGTAGTCATTGTATATATATATACCACAACTTCTTTAACCGTCCATCCAACGATGGACATTTAGGGTGTTTCCGTTTCTTTTTTTTTTTTTTTTAAGATTTTATTTATTTATTTATTTGAGAGAGAGAGAGAGAGAGAAACAACATGAGAGGGAATAGGGTCAGAGGGAGAAGCAGGCTCCCCGCTGAGCCGGGAGCCAGATGCAGGACTCGATCCCAGGACTCCGGGATCATGACCTGAGCCGAAGGCAGTCGCTTAACCAACTGAGCCACCCAGGCGCCCAGGGTGTTTCCATTTCTTGATTATTGTAAATAATACTGCATGAACATAGGGGTGCAAATCAGCATTTTTGTATTCTTTGGATAAATGCCCAGAAGTCAGGGGCGGCTGGGTGGCTCAGTCAGTTAAGCATCTGCCTTCAGCTCTGGTCATGATCCCAGGGTCCTGGGATGGAGCCCCACATGGGGCTTCCTGCACAGCAGGGAGCCTGCTTCTCCCTCTCCCCCTCCTCCCTGCTCGTGCTCTCTCTCTATCAAATAAATAAAATCTTAAAATAAATAAATAAATAAATAAATAAATAAATAAATAAATAAAAAGTCAAATAGCTGGATTATGTAGTTCTATTCTTAATTTTTTGAAGTATCTTCATACTGTTTTCCACAGTGGCTATATACCAAGTTGCATTCCCACCAGCAGTATATGAGGGTTACCTTTTCTCCACATCCTAGCCAGCACTTGTTATTTCTTGTCTTTTCAATAATACCCATTCTGTCCAGTAGGAGGTGATATTTCATTGTGGTTTTGATTTGCATTTCTCTAATAATTAGTGATGTTGAAGATATTTTCATGTGCCTGTTGGTCATCTGTATGTCTTCTTTGGGAAAATGTCTATTCAGGTCCTTTGCCCATTTTTTAATCAGTTTTTTGTTGTTGTTGAGTTTTATGAATTTTAGATATTAATCCCTTGTCAGATATATGATTTGCAAAAATCTTCTCCCATTCAGTTTGTTGCCTTTTCATTTTGATGATGGTTTCTTTTGCTGTGCAGGAGATTTTTAGTTTGATATAATCCCATTTGTTTATTTTTACTTTTGTTTCCCTTGTTTTTGGAGCCAGATCTACAAAAATATCACTAAGACCAATGTCAAGCAGCTTATTGCATGTTTCCTTCTAAGAATTTTATGGTTTTAGGTCTTACATTCAAGTCTTTAAGCCACTTTGAGTTAACTTTTTGTGTGTGGTATAACCTAGTGGTCTAGTTTCATTCTTTTGCATGTGGTTGTGCAGTTTTTTCAACATATTTATTGAAGAGACTATCTTTTCTCCTTTGTATATTCTTTTTTTTTTTTTTTTTTAAAGATTTTATTTATTTATTTGACAGAGACAGAGACAGTGAGAGCAGGAACACAAGCAGGGGGAGTAGGAGAGGGAGAAGCAGGCTTCCTGCTGAGCCGGGAGCCCAATGCGGGACTCGATCCCAGGACCCTTGGATCATGACCTGAGCCGAAGGCAGTTGCTTAACCAACTGAGCCACCCAGGCGCCCTCTCCTTTGTATATTCTTGACTCCTTTCTCATAAATTGATTGTCCATATTATGTGTGGGTTTAATTCTGGGCTGTCAGTTCTGTCCCATTGATCTGTGTGTGTTTCTATGCCAATAACATACTGTTTTATAGCTTTGTACTATGGTTTGAGATTGGAGCATGATAACTTCAGCTTTGTTCTTTCTCAAGATTGCTTTGGCTATTAGGGTTTGGTTCCATACAAATTTTAGAATTATTTGTTCTAAAAGGCCATTGGAATTTTGATAGGGATTGGATTGAATCTGTAGAATACTTTGGGTATTATGGACATTTTAATAATATTAATTCTTCCAATCCATGAGCGTGGGATATCTTTCCATTTATTTGTGTCTTCTTCAATTTCTTTCATCAGTATCTTACAGTTTTCAGTATACAGGCCTTTCACCTCCTTAAAAGTTTAACCTCCTTAAAGTTATTTCTAGGTATTTTATTCTTTTTGATAAAATTGTGAATGGGATTGTTTTCCTAATTTCTTTCTGATAATTTGTTATTAGATTATAGAAACACCACAAATTGTCATATGTTGATTTTGTATCCTGCTACTTTACTGAAGTCATTTATTAGTTCTAACAGTTTTTTGGTGCTGTTGTTTGAGTTTTCTATGTATAATATCATGTCATCTGCAAATAATGACAGTTTTACTTTCTTTCCGGTTTGATGCCTTTTATTTCTTTTTCTGGCCTAATTGTTGTGGCTAGGACTTCCAATACTATCTTAAATAAAAGTGGGGATAGTGGGTATCCTTGTCTTATTCCTAATTTTAGAGGAAGAGCTTTCAGTTTTTCAGTATTAACTGATGTTAGCTGTGGGTTTCTTATAAATGGCCTTTATTATATTGACATTTATTCCCTCTGTACCTACTTTGTTCATAGTTTTTATCATAAGTGGTTGTTGAATTTTGTCACATGCTTTTTATGCATTTATTGAGATGATCGTATGATTTTTGTCTTTCATTTTGTTAATGTGGCCTATCACACTGATTTATTTGTGGATGTTGAACCATTCTTGCATCCCTGGAATAAACCCCACTTGATCATGATATATGATCCTTTTAATGTATTATTGAATTCAGTTTGCTAATATTTTGTTGAAGATTTTTGCATCTGTGTTCATCAGGGCATGTTAGCCTATAATGTATGTATGTCTGCGTTTGTGTGGTGTCTTTCTCTGGTTTTGGTATTAGGGTAATACTGGACTCAAAAAATAAGTTTGGAAGCATTCCTTCCTCTTCAGTTTTTTTTGAAAGAGTTTGAGAAGGATAGGTATTAAATCTTTGGATGTTTGGTAGAATTCACCATGAGTAAAGCGGTCTAGTCCTGGACTTTTGTTTGTTGGGAAGTTTTGATTACAGATTCAGTTGTCTTACTAGTGATTGGTTTATTTAGATTTTCTATTTCTTCAGTCTTGGAAGATTGTATATTTCTGGGAATGTATTCGTTTCTTCTAGGTTGTCCAATTTTTTTGTAATTTTTCATAGTAGTCTTTTATGATCATTTGTATTTTTGTGATGTCAGTTGTAACTTCTTGTCTTTCCTTTCTGATTTTATTAGAGGCCAGTCTCTTATTGTTTGTTAGTCTAGCTAAAGTCTTGTCAATTGTTTATCTTTTCAGAGAACCAGCTCTTAATTTCATTGATCTTTTCTATTGTTGTTTTATTCTGTTAGTTCCACTCTGATCTTTAGTATTTCCTTCTTTTTACTGACTTTGAGTTTCATTTTTTCTTCTTTTTTACCTCTTTTAGGTGTAAAGTTAGGCGGTTTATTTGACATTTTTGTTTGTTTTTTTCTTATGGTAGTCCTGTATTACTATGATCTTTCCTCTTAGAATTGCTTTTGCTGCATCCCATAGATTTTGGTGTGTCATATTTCCGTTTTCTTTTGTCTCTGGGTATTTTTTTATTTCTTTGATTTCTTTAATGGTCCACTGGTTGTTCAGTAGCATGTTGTTAATCTCTACATTTTTGTAGTTTTTCCAGCAATCTTTGTAATTGATTCTACTTTCATGCTATTGTGAGTGGAGATGCTTGATAAGATTTCAGTCTTCTTGAACTTACTGAGATTTGTTTTATGGCCTGTTATGTGATCTATCCATGTACACTTGAGAAGCATGGATATTCTGCTGTTTTTGGATGGAATGTTCTATATATCTATTAAGTCCATCTGGCCTAATGTGTCATTTAAGGCTGATGATTGCTTATAAATTTTCTGTTTGGATGATCTGTCCATTGATGTAAGTGGGTGTAGTATATTGATTTGGCTAATGAATGCATGTAATTGAGTCAAGCTATTGTGCAGGCTTTGAACTGAACCAGCTCAGTTGGCATTTGTCCTGAGGATATTTATTCAAAAGACATTTAAAGCTTCCTCGCAGACTGTGGAATGACCACAGTTATGGTTGCCAGAAGTAAAAATAACCACCTCAGCCTACTTATCATTTTCACAAGAGGGGGTTTATTAGTAGTAACCAAAAGGATACTAGAAACCAAGAAAACTTTCTGTTAATTATATTGAAGGGTTGTCCAGCCCTCTAAGGGAATTCCTTATCTTCCACTGATCTTTGTCTACCTCCAGTTACACAACAACATAATGGATTAAAGTCTGGGCTTTGGCTGGTTGAGGCTAGGATAGACTTCAATTCCCCAATTGAACAATTCCAGAGATAGTTTTTCTGCTTCCATTTTTAATTCTTGCTGAGCTGGAGTCCCATGCAATGTGATTGTCACCTCTCAACCACTGGCTGGCAGACTGGCTGGAAAGTACGGGACAGGAAAAAACAATGTCAAAATACTATTATTGGTACAGAGTTGGAATGAGAGAAATAATAGAAATACTAAAGAGATGGTATTAAAAAGCATTGTGGTGTGTCAATGACTAGTGAGCAAAAGATAAGGGAGCAACTGGGAAGTAAAGGACCCCAAGATAAATAGCAAAAGCCAGTCTTTACTGGGTGGGCTTTCTTTCTTATTCTTTCTTTCTTTCTTTTTCTTTCTTTCTTTCTTCTTCTTTCTTTCTTTCTTCTTCTTTCTTTCTTTCTTTCTTTCTTTCTTTCTTTCTTTCTTTCTTTC